>NW_011352779.1:5897-101236 GCF_000735185.1 Notothenia coriiceps
GCTTCTGCCCTCCTCGACTACGGTCTGGGAGCCGACAGGAAAGTTCAACACACAGTTGGCCAGTCCGCCCCTTTGTAGCATATTATTTAGATGAGAGATGAGCAGATCGCCACTGGGCTTTCAACTAAATACACAGCCACGCAAAAACTGCGGCATTTGTACAGCTCCTTATGGGTACTGCAATTAGTGAAGTGCTTTCCTCCGTGGTGAAACGATCAGCACTGCACCACAGAGGAAAGCGGCAGAAAGTCACCTGGAGTTAAAGAGAGCGGGGCTGCGTTACGTGCATGGCTTCCTTCTGCAGGTAACGGGGAGACGCGCTCTGGCGGCGGTCTCGTTCAGGATCCGAAAATACAATTTAAATATTTTTGCACACTTATTCCACTTATTCCTAGTGTGCCACTGGTTACGGTGCCGCGTGCCAATGCTGGCACGCCTGCCAGGGGTTGCCGACCCTTGGTATAAAGCATCAAATGCAGCCTTCAGATGGATTGAGGTCTCCAAAGTTTGGGACTGAATATCAAATTTAACTATAAATAATAATATCAAGTTTACTATAATCTTTTCAGTGAAAATCTTCCTTAATAGGAGCTTTCTCACTCCACATGATTGGATATACAAATATTTAGATCAGGGTAAGATCACAATATGACAGAGTTTATACTGTTGTGTTAAGATTACATTTTCTTAGAGCATTAACAGAATCAACACTACACTTACACCTCTCCAGTAGTGTTATCTCTCAACTACAATGAGATGTACCCACTCACAACTCCACACTCTCACCTCAGACTCTTTATAGTAGCGCTCGGGAATTTCATCGTAGGCAATGTCGACAAAACACACCTCCCTCTCCTGGTCCTTCAGCTCGGTGTCAAAGATCTGAAATCAGAAAACAGATCGTTCAGCTTATTGAAGTCTCTGCCTGAGAGTAGACTTCTTACGAATAAATATACATTGCAGAAATGTGTCTTTTCCAAGGTTACGTCCAACATTATGTGGCTGGAAAAACTGCCTCTCTGCTTGACCCAAAAGATGGAAATGATTTGAAATGTTACTAACCACTGATCATGCATCTTATCACTTGTTCACGTCAGCCAAACTGTCGAAACGTGTGTTGCACTTGCTTAAAGAACCATTAGGTGGTGCTTTGTGCCCATATCATTTTTGTTATTGTGCCAGATGACACAGTACTGGTTCCAATTAGTGTGTCATATGTTGATAAAACAAGTGTGCCACACTCTTATTTGCTTTTTGCTTTTAAGATTCTTTATTATTCTTTATTCGTTATCATGCTGTTGATTATATGGACCTTTTACTACTGTGAATCAAGAATGAACATACATACTTTAACGTCAACGCATTTATTTAAATGTGTTCATTCATCAATGCAGCCCTTGTCACGCAGACCATGTATAGACTAATACACCCGCTCATAATGACATAATATGAAAAACAGATAAAGGTACCCAAAGATCATCCTCATTACTGTATATCTTATGTACAAGAAGTCAAGGGATCTATGTATTTAACTTTGTATCAAAGCTAATGCAGCTCATGTTACTTTGTCTTTACATAACTTTCCATTCTGTTTGAGTTTTGCCTTTGTCTGAATGTACACTCTCTCTCCGTAGATACACCTCAGACCTTTACCTTCCCGGTTTCCCCCTGTGTTTCTCTATCTCTCTATCACTCCTTTCTTTATTTCCTCCCCACCAAGGGTGCATTCTGTCATTTACAGTGTAGAGGCGCACTGCTGGCACAATAAGGTTGATATGTCAGCATGCATGAGTGCAGCCAAGTGACATGCATGGAGCCCGGGAGGAAGAGAGGGAGAGGGAGAGAGGGAGAAGTGGAAGAGAGGAGAGAGAGAGAAGGTAAATAATGAAAGGAAGGCATGAGCAAAGATGGTGTGTAATAAGAGGAAAGGAAGTGATGAGAAAATGGAGAAGATGAAAATAGGGGAACACAGTGAATAAAATGAAATGAATACTGGCAAAAAAAAGGAAGGAGGAAAGGTTATAAAATGAAATAAGAAACATGGGGGATTGAAAATAAAGTTAAAAAGATAGAATTATGATGTTCGCATCACTTTAGTTTTTATGTAAATCTTTAGAGGTATATAAAGGCTTTACCTGCACATTTTTAGCCTACATTCTCTTTTTAGAAATGGTTTCTATTTTCTTAACCACCCATATGTGAGGCCATATTGAGAGAAAGTTGTTGGCAGAGTGAGATGGTGAAAAAAAGATAAGGAATAAAAAGACAACACACGAACGATAACAGTTCCCCAGTGCCGATCAGTAACACATAACCTTGGTTTGACCTGTGGATGTAGATCCCCTTAAGGCCATACAGGATCATTTTGAATATGCCAGAACAAAATAAACTAAACTAAACACTCCTACATGTGCCTGTCACCAACTACATTTCTGCTCCTACTTCATAAAACAAATCTTACAAATATCACTCGTAAAGATCAATCCAAGTATAGTTGTTCTGAGCTGCAACTCAATGCTAAAACCATGCAGTAAGGCCAGCATTTCTTAACAAACTTAACTTCATCAGTTTTCCAGTGAAAATACACAGCAAAGACAAAAAACAGGCAGTAGATGGTCCTTTAATTCCAAAGCAGGGAATCTACTGAAGTCTGATAGTAATCACTGTCTCATAAACACATGGATCTAACTGCATCCCATTATCCTCTAAAGGGAAAATACACACAAAACAGGCCAATCTTGTCAGAATCAGAATCAGAATACCTTTATTCGTCCCATAGAGGGGACATTTACATTTGTCTCTTATCTGTAAAAGAATGAAATAAGAAAGATTTATATAATAATATTTTTCCAGAATCATAAGTTTACTGCCAAATGGATGTTCTGTCCAACAGGAGGAAAGCCGCGAATGACGTGTTCTGTTGAGTAAGCTATTTTCATTTTGGAGGTTGTGATTTTTTTGAGTGGCCTCATGAAAATTCCAAACACATGACTCCTCTAGAGGCGATCTGAGGAATATATTGGATCTCAGTGTGTTTCACTGCAGAGGCACACATGAATGTTTAAGGCTTTTTACATGAGTCCCTTTAGTAATAACATCTCATTACTGTCTCTATTGTGGGCGTGGCGTTGAGTCTGCATGACTTATGTGGTGAAAACATAAAGTGTGTCGAAGGTTGAACAAGTAGAAAAGGCGAAAGAAAAGAGAGAAAAAATACATGTTTTTTTATTCTGCCTGCTGTGTAGGTCAGGAGTCCTCGGAGAGAGGCCTGAGGACACATGTTGAAGCTTAATGTGTGAGTATGACTGGGGTATGAGGGTGGGCACATACACATGTGTGTCTGACACTGGATAGTACAGTGGAATTTTGCATTTCATGTACTTTTAGTCCGGCCCCCTTCAAACGGTGCATGATGTCCACTCTCACACGCCCACTCATTTCCTGTTCACAAATCCCCAATCTTCCTCCCTGACTTGCACCATTCCTTCCTTTTCATTCCTCCATCTCTGAATCCTTTGCACTTAGTGAGTGCTTGTTTTTCAGTTGTTTTTACTTGAGGCTTGTCAGAGTCAAGCCACCCGGAGTGGACAGATGTATGGTATATCATCAAAATCCACAGAAACAGTGCTATTTAAAACACAGCTGCACACATATTATTTCACAGCATCATTTATAGGAAATGTTCTCACACGCTCATGGTTATACAATGTCATAAAAGATGCAAGGCGCCTTGTTCTGAAGATGCTACAAAAAGTCATGCAGCTGTATGATTAAATCAATGAATTTAGTGAGTGCGTGTTTACAATAACATCAATGTGACCCTGTTATACATCAGCTTGGATGACGCACATGTCTTTAAATTGTCTGGTATCTAAACATTTACACACAGAAACAGATGTTTATGAAACAGAGCTGTGATTTTTGTCTCAGTTTTCAGTTATTCAGTGTATTTACTGTAAGCAAAGTCTTTTAGATTTAATCAAATTGTTTTGATGTGCCGCTCTGTCGTGTCAATCCAAGCATCGCTAAATGGACACCCTGACATTCGTCCATTTCTGTCCCTACATGCATAAACTACTCAAGGACATTTGAGTGAAGTTGGAAGACATTTTTCCCCTATACAATCACTAAAATCCCTGACATTTGGAAGCCAAATATAAAGACTTGGTCCCATTAACCTGCTGGCAGCCCACCATGATATATTTCAAGCAATTTGTCTGTTGCACACTCCCCTTCCATTTCTCTTCATCACTGTCCAGGCAATGGCAGCCTTTCATTTGATGACTAATGCTCCTATAAACTGGAGAGTGGAGTAAAATACCGAGGGAAAGAAAGTGAGGAGGCTAACAGCTTAAATTTAATTAGCTGTCCAACAAGTGGAGCAGTTTCTGGCAGACTCTCAAGGCACATGGTATAGTTGGCATTAGGATGCGAAGGGATTGCAAATGAGGGTCTGCTATTCGCCAGATCTGCTGAAACGGTTTTACTCATCTAGCCTCCGCAGAGGTCTTGTTTTCAACCATATGTCTGCTATGAGACATTTAATGTTTCAAATTGGCCTATTTTGATGTACATATTTCTGTATAAGTGGGACAGCAGACATGCTGCAGATGCATATTAAGCTGAGAGATTGATATGGGAGTTAGAACCAGACTGGTTTATTGACTGGGCATGTTAATGCTGATAAAAGTGTATTGCAGAAATAGTAGTATCCATGTATCCATTGTCTGGACGCACACAACATGCACTTGTATGTACAAATGACTCCTATCACACTCCTTTTCAGAGTGAACCATTATGAAACAGACCCAAATCCCCCCCAAACAACTACTCAAAGCTTCTTTCAGAAAATACACACATGTACTCACATTGTCATTGCATCCTTTGTTGTCCTCATATTTTGTCTCTATGTGGATGGAGAACTTGGGCAGGAATGAGCACTGTGGGTCAAGAGAGACAAAGATGTTTAACCACAAAAACATATATCCTATGACATGGCAGTGGCTGTGTGATTGACTGCATTACAACACATATAAATAGTAAATAAATAAGTGTTAAACACTCAGAGTTACTGTAGGAACATTTTCTCTCTTTCTATGTTACTCCTCATTGTCTTGTGCAAAACTTCAGGCCGTGATATGTCAATTGCTGTTTATTTGCTGTCTCCCTGTCAAAATTGGCAAAGGCCAGGACAATTCAAGTCTTTTGAGTATTTTTCTTCAAAACTAATCTTCGAATGAGTCTTCACTGATTCATACAGCATTATTGTCTTCCCCTTTTGTCCCTGCACCCTAAAGTGGTGTGACTAATGCTGTTGACATTCCTCACAATGAACTACAGAGGCCCTGGAGCCAAGTTAAATCATATTCACATGTTTCTTAAAAATGTGTCTGCTTGTTCTGCTAAACCTTCATTTGTTTTCATGGTCAATCACAGATCAGACCTATTATCCAAAACATGCCCTCTGGTGTGTGTGTGTGTGTGTGTGTGTGTGTGTGTGTGTGTGTGTGTGTGTGTGTGTGTGTGTGTGTGTGTGTGTGTGTGTGTGTGTGTGTGTGTGTGTGTGTGTGTGTGTTTTCAGCAAATAGCACTCATAAAAGACATTGTATACTATTTGGTCATGCCCTTATAGAAAGTTAGCATCGAGATACATTTAGTGGAGGATTTGACAGATAAAGCACCAGATATTAAGGTTTCTTCTTAGATACAGTATGTTCTCTGTATTTTATATGTCTGTGTTATGTGTTATGTGTAACGTTGCTGCCTTCTTGGCCAGGTCAGCATTGCAAATTAGATTCTATCTCAATGCTTTTATCTGGTTAAATAAAGGTTAAATAAAAAAATATATATATACGTATATTCTTCTGAGGAGTTGTTGGTACAGTAGACCAGAAAAGAGCTAAAGTGACTTACATTTACTTATGAATGCTAATGTTGCTCTGTGTCTTCCGGTTCAGCAGATTGGTGATTCGGTGTAAGCACCATTACACATTTTAAAGGTTATAATTGCCAATATTCTGATTAAGTGGATGAACATTATTACAGTAAAGTCTTATTCAACACACTATGTTATGTTACACTATAATACACCTGTGAACAAATAATCAGTGTTACTCTGGTGCCTTACATAAAGGATACTTACTGTATATTCTGCAGACCGAGGCATGGGATGGCATCAGGTCAGAGCAGAGACAGAACACATGAAAAAGGAAATGAGAAGGCTGCAATATTGAAACAATATATAGGACAAACATGAACTGATACTTCACATCATCCCCTTCTTTGTGAATTTCTCATCTACTTTTCTGTAATTTGCTCTCATCAAAAAGAACATTCCCTTTTATCTGTGGTCCTTACACTTCTCCTTCAGATCAGGATCATTTGAGCATGACAGAAATCCCATGAATAGAAACCATTTGCTTCACATCGACACTGTAAACATGTTCATTTATGTCAGCTTTAACATGTTTTCATGTCAATAACATGTTTATCCTTTTCACACTTCTATAATTATCTGAAGCTATTGACAGTCAGTTGAGTGTGTAAGCATAAAAGGCCTTTGTGAAATCCACACTGTGTTGTTTTGTATCAAGAGCTGTTCTCGATGACCATACTATGACCTTTAAGAGAAGAAGAATACACTTTATTGATCCATGCTACAAAATCCTTCTGATCCTTTGTCTTCAGGGGTCACATTTAATTTACATTTTGCATAGACTGCTATAAAACTGCATATTTCCAGTTTCGCTGCATCCTGACAAAGATCCATGTTAAACCCTCACATATCCTGGATCATTTACATATTGAGTAGCTGCTAAGAGAGCTTCTGAGCTTCCTGAATTAAATAGCACATGTCTGAAGTTGCTCAGGGACTTTGCTGGAAAAGCTCTTTCCTTCCTTTTAAAAATGTGTTAAAAAATGCAGTGGTGATTCGCGATCTTGGACCATGTGGTACAAATGGCTTTTCTCCCTGAGTGTAGAAAAGTCATACTTTCGTTTCACAAGCTTCTCCAAACTCCCTTAAAAAATCCAGTGGTGTTTGTACCAAGCGGAGTGATGACTGTTGACTGTGATTCGACTGAAAAACAACTTCTGACCGACTGAAAGAAGATGATAAACTGAAGGAGTGTTATGCATCATACGATAGCAATACTAAACTGTTTCAACCAGAGCTATTATAGACCATATTTCTACATGAGAGGTAGAAATGTCAGTATCTCTTATTGTTACAGCACCTAACCCGGCTAAATGTGAGTTTTGAGTGTGCAAGGAATATGTTTGGTATTGACCCTTGAACAAAAGCTAGAAAAGATTGATAGCTGAGAGTCCAACTAACACATTTACTCGGTATGCTCACCTGTTATGGTGTAAGGGTAGTAGTTCCATGCTTTCTCCGTCACATAGAAGATTTTAGGAACGACTGCTCGAGCCCAGCTGGGTAATTTACTGCAGAGAGACATTGAGACAGACAGCAACAGGGGAGGAGAGAGACTGTGAGGATGTAGCAGCGAAGACAGGAGGGAAATTGCTTCCGCTATCGCAGCAATCATGAGAAACTTGTTCTACTAGAAATTAAATCTGCTCACAGTAAAGGATCATTGTACATGAGGAACAGTGCGAAAACAACTTTCAGGTTCAGGGGATTCGCTCAGGAGATCAAACGCATAGGCTGTTTCTCTGCACAGCAGGTTATCTCCATGGTACCTTAACACTTTTAAGGGCTAACCTACTAAACTGAAGATCAAAACACAATGTAAGGGACTAAGGGTGGTTGGGTGGGGATCTTATGTGCTATTTCTTGTTTAGTGCAGTCACTTTTATGCTGGATAAGACTACAGGCTGCACCAAGCAAAACAAGATATAATGTGTTCATTAGAGAGTTTTAGAGGCACATTTTATCACCTTCGGACGGAGCCAGGGTAGCCTTTTCTCCTTGTCCTTTGTCTTTATGCTAAATTCACCGGGTGCAGGCAGCAGTTTCAAATGTACCATAAAGAAATGAGATTCGTATTAATGTTATTAGACTCCCGGCAAGAACACAAATAAGCATATTTACCATTACAATTATTTCCACATGTTCATAGAGGTTCAATATACTGCCAATGTGTGCACCCTGCACTATTGAACTCTAACTGAGGCTGCTTTGAGAACTTATTTATGAGACATGTCGAACACAGAAGTGCACAAGCTTTCCTGTACCGTGCCTCCATCTCCACTCCCTTTGATTGACATGGAAAACAATTCCTTGAGGAGGATAAAAATGGCGCCCACTGCACATGACGGCTGTGAATAAAAACAGCCATCGACCATCACATTGTGTGTGTGTGTGTGTGTGTTGGCAGGCTCACTCACACTCTCTCCCTCTTTCTCCCTCCCAACAAAAGAGACTGCCTCTCCTCCTACACCTCCATCTGTTGATTTCTCCCAATCCCTCCCTGTTCTTCAAAAGATCTTTGCCAATAGCTGCTGTGACGGGGCCCACGTTGCCAGGCGTGCGAGTGGTGGGTGGCTGCTCTGAGTTTATCATGCCAAAGCTGGCATTTGTTTTGAGTTTAAATGAATAGAAAAAATACCCTTTTAGTTAAACACATACCAAGGAAAAGTAACTCCTTATTCTGTTCAATGAATCAACTATCCCCTCACCGCTCTTATGAATGGAGGTAATGAAAAAAACAGACATGGAATTCATGCGAAGGTCGGACGGGTTGAATCCAAATAATGAGGCACAGCTCAAGACAGATTGTGAGGGCCAATATGAGGTCTGTGAGACAGAACAAATCCAGATTGACTTGTATGCTTGTGAATCAGAGCTAAATGTTCAGTTATTTGCAGAACCAGATGGCCAGTTGAATGTACATGGTTTAGTTATGATACATAATGTCCAATTAACAAGATCCAACTCAATTTTCTTTAAAAGGGTGTGTGAGAGGAACCAGGCTGTGTTAGGCTCATCTCGAGTGTAACCAGAGAAATGAAAAATTGACTTTAACAAAACGTCAGCTACTCTGAAAAGGTCAGTAAGTTGGGAGCTGTAATTAAACGTTTGAGTTCTCATTATGAGAAGAAATGTAAAAACAAAGATGTTTTGTGAAATATAGAACAGGCCATGAGTTAAACATAGAACAGAAGGTGACATTGATGTAGTGTTTCTTGCATGTTGAAAACGTCCATATAACAACTTCCATTCCTCTGTTTTTCCAACCATCATATATTTAACTACCCAAAAGGTTAAATGTGAAATTGTGGAACTTGTTTTTGATTTTGATTCTTAAATATTTGATTACATACATAGCACTTTGCATATACCTACTGTATATAGTTGCCCAACTTAAAATGTGTTTTCTCCCCTCTTCGTTCTCCCTCTTCTCTCCTCTGAAGAGCAGAGCTGTGCTGACTCAGCATAATGAGTTCCCTGGCATGGCGCACGCTGACACAGGTATTTATGCTTAACCAAATGGCCTACAGCATCTCTGTTTCCCTCTCTTTTCTCCCTCTCTTGTTCTTATGTTTTCCTTTCTCTCAAGACTTTCGTTGTATTTTATCTTTATATTTTCCACACATTCTCCACCCTTGTCACTGTCATCTTCGTTTAGTTCACGTGGGTCAAAACTGCGTGTGGAAGAGTTACACGTGCAGCTGCATGGGACACAATGAGATGCATCAGTATGTGGTGATGTAAGTGTGATGCATACGTGACTCAAGAAAACCTGCTACTAACAACATGTAGTGAGCAGCAGTGACGTGTTTGCAACCTTTGCAGCCTTATGCAATGGCTCAATGTAATCTCAGACAGTTCATATGCAAACTGTTTATTACGCATTGAATTCAGGTGTTTCCAGCTTTGGGTCAAGGCAGGTTAAAGGATTAAATTAGATGTTTGAGTGATAGAGTTCAGAGATATGATATCTAGTCCCTGGTGGCGAGCAAGCCTTTAAGACAATGAGCCAAAAAAAACTTTCAAAAAAGTATCATTTAAAGCACAAGTTGATACCAAGCTCATTGCTATAGTGTTTACTATATATATATAATGCTATACTGTGGTTTTGAGGTACCCTATTACTTGAATTGACTGTTGACAGTTTCAGCAGGTGGTGCTCTTCACAGTGGCCCAAGTTGTTCTGCCCACCTTCTTTTTTCAGAAAGGAACTAAATTTGTTCTTTGAACCAAAGGATTCTGCCCAAATAATATGTAAAATATAGAAAACAAATAATGAACAAGCTACGGCTTAATGATTTAATTTGTAAAATAGACTAAAGGTAAAAGGTACGAAAAATTGAACACACTTTAAATGGTTGCAGGTTTGACAATATACTGGAATCGACGCGTTCCACTGACCTGTTGAGGTAGACTCGTTTCTCTGTGAACTGTCCTTGGCCGTGCTCCGGGTCTTCATACGGTTCGTTCTGGACGACCTCCACTCCCTCCCCTCTGTCACTCTGCTCGTGACTGTGTTTACTGATCATGTACAGCTGCCCAATCCGGTACTGGAAGAGAAAACACAGAGAGAGAAAAATGACATACTATTGCCTGAAAACAATCCCTTCAAGAAACTTGCAGCTTACCCATAACACATGAGTAAATAGTGTAACAGGCTTGGGACATACTGCAGTGAAGTGTTTTCTTAACTGATGTTGCCAAAGTCAAGAATGAACTACTCAACCTACATTTTGAATGCGAGGCATTGATTATTACTCAAAGTATTGAATAACCACAGCCCATAATACATCTAAAAAGGTGCCTTGTAACCATGGCATCTAAATAGAGGTATATTTTGAATAAAGGCAACTGCTTCTTTAGTCTAACAGTAACAGAATGCACATTACAGTATATTAGAGTTGTCTAAAAACGGTGCACACATACATTCAAATCAAACGCAATTCTACAAAGAAATACTGAAATACAAGAATAATACACACAGGAAAAGCAATGCAACAGTCTTCTTTCTGTAGTTAGATCAAAAGTTACTATTTTCTTTTTACAATTCACTTACTTTTGATCAAGCAACAATTATAACAAGAACAGGAGGACAGTGCATGAATATCAAAATAAATACCTATAATGATCAAGGACTTATAATCAGAAAATGTTTAAGGGCCTCTTCTGTAAATAACACACCATCAAAATAAACCCAAAGCTGATGTGAACGCCATCACAAAATGTTAGAATTTCCTTTTCAACATGTTTTTTTCCTCTACGAAGTGTAGAATATCAGTTTATATTTAACAAATAATGATACAAACTAAAACATTGAACAAACATACCTTGAAATATTATACAAATGTAACTTATTTGCACCCTTATGACAACGGAGCAACCATTCAACAGGATATATGAAAATGTTGGAATGAGTTTGTCCATGTACTGCCTGTCTGATTGCCCCTGAGTCAACTAATTGTTTATGTATTGTCTTATTTTCCAGACTTAGCTGAGGAAAAGGTCAGGAAACAAAGTCATGTCAGCTACTGCCGCAGTAATGCTTCTTCAATGAAAAGCCAGACTAGCATTGGCTTTCCGGCTGAGCTGCTTCTGTTTTAATAACCATGTCTCAGTGGCATTTGTACACATTGGACCTTGTTCAGTTCATTAAATGCTCTGCAATAACAGCTTAGAGTTGGAGTAGCCCTGCGGCATGTTCAGTTTATTCAAGAAATAAAAGCAGCCCTTTTTGTGTGCTTATTATCTTCATATTCTAAATCAGAAGCTTCTATAGGTCACAAAAGAGGCAGAAAGAGGTAGGAAAGATGTAGAAGCAAATGAAGGATTTCAAAGAGGGAGAAATAGGAGCTGGCTGATATGGAGTTGGAGAGTTTTAATGAGGAGGGGCTGAAATGAAATAAAAGACACAGAAAAGAGACAGTACAGCACATCTTTGTAAGAAAGAGAGTACAAAAAAAAGAGTCAAGAAAAGATAGTTTGATGATGGCAGGTGATGAATGTATATGTTACCGGCTATTTCATAAGGTCCTCTTCTCTGCACATGTTGTTGAGTTAATAATAATAATAATAATAATAATAATAATAATAATACATGGGACTTTTATTGCGCTTTTCATGAAACTCAAAGACGCTTTGATAGAGAATTAAGAAAAAAAAACAACAAAAAAACAAAGAAATAAAAAAAGAGATAAACAAAACAGAAAATAGGGGGGGAGGGGGGGGGTCAGTGGTTGAATGCAGTGTTGAACAGGTGGGTTTTGAGTGATGTTTTGAATGCTGTGAGGGAGGAAGAATCTCTGATGGATTGGGGTAGTTAGTTCCAGAGGGTGGGTGCAGCAACGGAGAAGGCTCTGTCGCCCCAAGACTTGAGGTTGGTCCGGGTGGGGAGGGACAGGAGGATGGCAGTGGCAGAGCGGAGGGAGCGAGTGGGAGTGAGTCTGTGGAGGAGGTCAGTTAGGTAGGATGGGGCCAGGTTATGGAGGGCTTAATCCAGGGTCTTTCTCCACAGACAGCTTCCTGCAGTCCTCACCTCCATGATGGGGTTGGAGGCCAACACCTTCAGCTCCAGGTTGGCCTCGCTGGTGGTGTTACCAAATACCGTAATTCGGCCCCCAAAATTGGGCGATCGGAGCATCCCCTAGCGAAGGTCTGCTGCTCGCATGAAGATCAGAGCGCCATTTCTGAAAACGGCAGCATGGGTGAAAGTAAAATCCAACACGGCATTGTCCGTAATCATCACTCCGCCAGAAGGAACCCAAAAAATCAAAGGCTGCACTAAGACAAACAGGAAGGAAAAATGAGATCTCAAGNGAGGAGGTCAGTCAGGTAGGATGGGGCCAGGTTATGAAGGGCTTTGTATGTCATCAGGAGGATCTTGTACTGAATTCTCTGGGGGATAGGGAGCCAGTGGAGCTTGATGAGGACGGGTGTAATGTGTTCACGGATTCGGGTGTGGGTGAGTAGACGGGCGGCGGAGTTCTGGATATATTGAAGTTTGTTGAGGATTTTTGCAGGTGAACCATAGAGGAGGCTGTTGCAATAGTCCAGACGGGAGGTGATGAAGGCGTGGATGAGGGTTTCGGCAGCAGTGGGAGAGAGGGATGGACGTAGACGGGCGATGTTTTTGAGGTGGAAGAAGGCTGTCTTTGTGATCTGTTTGATGAGTTGAGAGCGAAATCTCAGAAGTGAGAGTAAAGGGCACAGGTAATGAAGGAAAGAGAAATCAACCCTATTCCCTTTGATTCTACATTTCGTCTTTCCTTGACCTTTACCTGTCACGGCTGTTGGCTGAGCTATAAAACGATGAAAAGGGTAAAAATTAAGGTGCTCACCTAAAATAGCTCACATGGGAGGGGCTAGAATAGTGTCAGCATTTAGCTGGTACAAATATCTGATGAATACACAGATTTGACAGATATTTGCTAAAATAAATGTACAATTATGTAAAGCCCTGCAAGCCAGTAAAAGAGTGGAGCCAATTGGAATAATTTAAAACCAAGAAGCTATAACACACAATTCAATATAATACTTATTCAACATAAAGAAACTAAACGTTTGTAATACAAATAAAAATAGCTACAAAGACCTTATTTCCAGTCAAATGTATCTGATAAAAAACACATGTCCACATTAATAAGGGATTGCTGCACCATCAACATATTTGATCTAAAATATGACATCATTAATTCAGATTGGTAATACTGTCCATCTCAAAGTGGATGCATGAGGATCAATTGTGCTTATAATGGAATGCAAATGTTTGCCAAAAACGCATTTGCCAAAATAACTGATAGCTATTGTTTAAAATGTTTTCTCAATCACCTTTCCTAAATTTACCACCGAAATATATTCCCTGCTTAGAATGAGTCTTAGTGTGTTTCTGATGCAGTGATGATCATAGTTAATAGAGCTTACAGTGACCAACTGAGTGTAATCATCTGAACAATGGAGACTCCAACCACCGGCGCAAAGAGGCAATAGAAGGCCAAAAGTGATCAACTAAAATAGCTTTAGATTATTTTTGGATTAATTGTAGGTGCAGATAATTACAATCCCCATTTATATAGTTGCTTTTTATGGTTTAAATTTGGCCATTTATTAACTACCATTAAATTCCAGCTTGCAAAAATCTTAAAAACAGAGTGTAAATTCAAACCTGATTCAGATCACAGGGAGTCAAACCAACAATACATAGATACAGGTGTCCACACAAAAACTAACCTTGCATCAATGCAATTTAGTACTGTGATCAACAAGCATTATTATTTCATTAAAGTTTGTGTTTGTGTCAACCACAAACTTTGGTTTTCTTTGGGTTTCCTACACAAACATTCTGCGGCAATACATCACCAAACGCCTGCCTTATTATCTACACAATCTTTGCATTAAAAGGTCACAAACACATCGGCAATACCTTGGCCCTGTATCCTTTGAGGTTTTGTAGATTAGTTCCACTGCAAAACTTTGAAAGGGCAGAAGCGCAATGACTCACTTCCTGTGTATCTGTTTGCTTCAAGGCCACAGCTCTGGTATACATGTATGATTGTGGTGTCAGAAAAGGACACACACACACACACACACACACACACACACACACACACACACACACACACACACACACACACACACACACACACACAATACTTGGACTAAAGAAGATTGCCTGAGAAAAAAAACCTGACTCGAAAGCGAGATACAGCAGCAGGTTCATATCTGAGAAAAACTTGTTTGCTTGTGTTTCAGGCTGTAAATTGTTTACACAGTCAAAGCTATAAAGAGACACAGTACAAGAACACATCTGAACGTTTTTTTCGGCTTTCACCCAGAGCAAAAAATTATTACTTGAACAATAGTTTATAAATTCTCCGATACCACTCTTGTGCTTGCATTCTCTAGAAAACCAGAAAGTAGGGTGAACCTGATAAATGTAAGTCCAATATTCACTCTTTGTTCTTTTAGCTCTGTTTTTGGTCTCAACCAACTCTTGAGATAATTACTGTCTCTTAGTCTTCACTTGCTAAATGTTCCACTATTGTAATACATTCAGTTGCTAACTTTGTCGTATGTTTGCCACCAGAAAGCGCACAGGAGGTTTTAGATGCTTTTTTACTAAAATTATTTTTTTTTTTAAGTGGAAAGATGGCATTAGTTTAGTAGGCGATGTGCCGAGTACAAGCCATACAAGTATTTGTGTCATTCAATTTAATAACAACACTTATATTATTTACAGTTATATATATTTTATAACTTGTGCTTGAAATATCCAAAATCAACTTGAGCAACAGTGAAGCAGAAACAAGCAGCTGCTCAAAAGTTCAATAGTTAGTAGGGGCAGTGAAGTTCAGGGCTGTCATGTTGCAAGAAAAGGGACATGTTCAACACCCACAGTGCACCAAAAGGACAATTTGAATGTTGGCAGGATCAGCCCTGCAAACAGTGTAGGGCTCTGATACCCAGGACAGGGTATATGCAGGAATCCTGAAGTCAAATGTAATACCTTTAAGACCTTTTCTAAGACCCTTCCCATACATTTTAAGACCTCATCGCCACTTCGGGTTCTAACCGGTTACATTGGCGACACACTTTACCTCACATTTACTATGTACATGGATTTTCCTTCCTCCTTATCTTCCAACCATTTGGACGCAAACTTGCATTTCCCCATAACTAGGTTGTTTAACAACCGGCGTAAACGGACCTTCGCGCGTTATCAAGCAGTGAGCGTGCGATGTCCTGTTCAGATGACGTCAAATCCAACGGGATGCCATAAATAAACGACACAGAATCACACTACACACCTACGCAATGATTACATTCAGGATAACTGTAGAATACAACCTCTTTGGACAATTTATATACTTCTTGGAAAATGCCGTTTAATACTTTTTAAAAGCCTTAATTTTCACTAAATTGATCAAATACTTTTCAAGACCCCGCGGACACCCTGCAGGAGTACCAAAGTTCTGCATTTATTGACCAATCTTTGTGTTAACTTATACTCATACAGGGATAGCCTGTTAGTGTTTAGTGATGAGACTTGGTTTAATCTAATACAAGTTTAATACAGTCTGCCTGTAAAGTGTTCCCTCAGACAGCTCAGAGTCATTCTGAATAAATAAATTACAGAGAATGTCAAGAAGATTAGCTCTGAATATGTACACGCTTTCAAATATGTACGAATCCAAACATGGTAGAGCTTTATTATAAAAGCTTATGTAATTCAGTGTTTAAAAAAGAAAAAAACTTTCTGCCCATTTGTGTGTTCATTTAATAATGCAGCCGCATATATGAGCCACAGTTATGACATTACCACTCTTATCCCTTACCGAGTATGCTGCGACAGCCAGAACTAATTGCATAACATCTTCTTTTAGTCTCTTCTCTACTCAATTGCAGCCACATCAGCTCCATTGAGAAAAGTTCACCTTTCTCATTGAAGGCTCGAAAGCAAATGCAGCGTTTCTAAAAACAGCTCTGTGCTGTGGTGAACCCAAGCCTGCCAGGTTAAGAGCTATTGTAAATAATGCAGATGGCTCTCCATCCCTCTTCTCCATGCTACATACAGAATGAGGGGCGAGTGGAGTACATTTAAAATAGGGCTGTGTGCTTTTACGTTTAAAGCTCATATTTATGCTTTTGCATTAAGGGGCTTTTCATTTAATTATATGACATCACACCCCCAAAAGATTTTGAAAAGTCCTCTAATTAAATACAGTATGCCCTTTACTATGAAGTTACCCCTTTGCTGCATGCATCCCTTTTTGCTCCTAGCAAGCAGCAGAGTGCAGTTAACGTTTCTCAAAATGTTGTGAATTTGCTAATGCTCATCTTTTTTTCCATAAAGTTTGACTTATGGACTATAAACAACCTCAAGTTATTTTCAACACAAATCAGAAAAACATTCTTTACAGCCCACACTGGAATCGAATACTACAAATATTACAAAACTTGTAATAGTGAAGCCCAATCTTTCACCACAACTGTCTAAAATGTTGACTTTGCCACAATGACATTAAAAACAAAAACTGCATTCAAATGTTTACTTCTATGATTTGAATGTCAACATTATAAATTAAGTTCTTTGAAGCTTCCAAATGTTTGGTACAGCCCTAATTAAAAAAACTCAGAGGACAAGCTACAAATGGAACTAAAAAGAAAGACAGCAGAGGGATGTTTTTGTGAATCCTTTGCTAAAGAATGAGGACAAAGTTGAGGGCGGTCGAGACAGACAGACATAAAAGCATAGAGAGTTACAGAGTCAGCAAAGTGTGACATCCGTCTGATTTAATGTCAGCTAAGACCAGAGATGTCCTTTTCCTTTTGCTGAGTCATATATGAGCTGTAGCGGACATCATCTATTAAAAATATCAAGGGGCGTGCATAAATGATCACAGCCTTCTAGGAGTGTCGGTGCAATCATTTAAAGAAAGTTTGAGGACAACATAATGAATGTGCTTGATTGTCATCAGGCCAAAGTAGACCGTGGCATATTAGGACAGCTTATACAAACTAGTTGAATAGCGTTGTTATTTCCCCCCCATTGAAGCAAAACAGGCAATCACTTCAGAGAACACTGCAGAGCTGAAGTACTCTTGAAGTACACTGAATTATTTTCTGAAATCTTCACGGCGTGATTGATCAATAAGCTACATGACGCAGCCGGCACAAAGAGGCCGGTACTTGCCTCGTCTTTATTTGATTTGACTGATGACATGGCCCTTGGTTTGTTGTACCTCATTAATCAATAGGTGCGTTCACACCGGAGTACTTTTCCCCGTACGTTTCCCGTTTAGTTCCGTTAGTACCCCTTATGTTGCGTTCACAACAAAAAGAGTAATTAGTGCCGGGACCTTTTACCCCCATTTTTAGTGCCTGCTAGAGAGGTGGTACCAAAAAAGTACCAATTTCTATTGGCTGGGCGAATTGCAAACCACACCCCGTAAAACTCTGAAAAGTTTTGTGAAGCCGCCATTGTATTTGTGGCTTTAGCATTATTAGCACCAACGGAGAGAGAATAACTTATGGCAACATAAAAAAAACATGGGAGCGGTGGAGATGAGGAGGTGCCGGCGTTCTGGCGATTTACTCGGAAGGCTTCAGTAGCTGCTGGGAGTCCCAGCAGCTACTGAAGCCAGTCCCCAACTCCGGGGACTTCCGGCCGGGGACTTCGGGCGGCAGTATGCGCCGTGAAGTTGTTTGCGGCCTGCCAGTAAACCCAAAGCAGAAGAAGACGAAGTGACGTAAGCGGCTAATTTGTTTAATCTTCCCTCAGGGAACTTATTCCGGTGTGAACCTGATCTGCACTTAGTGCCGGGGCACTAAGTGCCGGCACTAAGGCAAAGTACTTGGTGTGAAAGCGGCTAATGCCAATAAACTATAGTGTGTCGGCATCATCACCCCTATTACAGGGTTCTGTGTAGTACAGGTTGTCAAAAAACCCAAATCCACTTCTATTTTTGAATGGTTGTGAAATGAAAACCTATTATTTCGTTCTGCTGGAGCGTCTCCACCGTATACTTGTCATTTCCACATTCAAAAAACTCATACAAAATTGTGTGAGCCATTGATTTGATTGATAACAGTGGGATCACTAACACATTGGGACTAAGACTGGATCTTTGTCCCCATTGCACAAATTCAACAGAGGACTTACAAACTGAAGCGTTAACAGACTTACTCGTTGATGATTTGACAGCCTGTTGCCAGTTTAGAGATTTGTAACCAATGACTGAAAACAAGGATTACACCAGTTTCTTCAAATAAATAGAATGAATTAATCTGGGGTCAAAATACAAGTTTAGTAAACAAGAACAGAGACTGATTCAGTATGCTACAATGTTCCAAAGTTCAACCGTCTGCTGTTTATCAATGTCAACATTTGTCCTCTGATTAAACAGTTTTTTCAGATGGTTGTTTTCCTCTTTCTACACAACCCTAAATCTGTATTGCATGTCATACCACCTTTCTCCCCTGTCTAACTATGTATTGAGTTTATTTCACTGAGACATTTTGAAAAACATTATATGGCCAAAGGACTTTTTAATGCAATGGACTAGAGACATTGTTAATGCAGCTAATTCTCCTAAATCGTTGAATGTGCCTCGGACTTTTCTACATCCAACTCACAGGTTTATCATTGCTTTGAGAAAAAAAGATGATTAATTTACCCCTTCTAGAAGAGAAGATATTGTCATTTGTTCTGGGAATGTCATTTTCGAGCCTGAGACCCTAAAAACAGGCTCGGGGCTTAACAGGTTAAGAACAATTCAGTTTGTGCACCAGTGGCGGATTTAGGATTGTAGGAGATCCGGGGCTTAGCCCAGGAGTTGTTGGGGGGTTGTGGAATTTTCGGTGGTTTTTTTTTTTTTTTTTTTGTTATTTTTTGGATTCTTAGCCTTTAGTGTTTGGAGGGTGCAATTTTTTTATGTGTGGTTTGGAACGTGGGGNTAGAACTTTTTGGTAAAAACTCAACTAGACGTGTTTAGAGGAGAAAGAATGCTGAGTTGCATCCAAAGAACACCATACCTACTGTGAAACATGGGGGTGGAAACATCATGCTTTGGGGCTGTTTTTCTGCAAAGGGATCAGGACGACTGATCCGTGTAAAGGAAAGAATGAATGGGGCCATGTATCGTGAGATTTTGAGTGACAACCTCCTTCCATCAGCAAGGGCATTGAAGATGAAACGTGGCTGGGTCTTTAAGCATGACAATGATCCCAAACACACCGCCCGGGCAACGAAGGCATTTTAAGGTCCTGGAGTGGCCTATCCAGTCTCCAGATCTCAACCCCATAGAAAATATTTGGAGGGAGTTGAAAGTCCGTGTTGCCCAGCGATAGCCCCAAAACATCACTGCTCAGAGGAGATCTGCATGGAGGGAATGGGCCAAAATACCAGCAACAGTGTGTGAAAACCTTGTGAAGATGAACTTTTGTTATTGGCCAAATACTTATTTTCCACCATAATTTGCAAATAAATTCTTTAAAAATCAGACAATGTGATTTTCTGGATTTTTTTTCTCATTTTGTCTCTCATAGTTGAGGTATACCGAGGATGAAAATTACAGGTCAAGTGGGAGTACTTGCACAATTGGTGGCTGACTAAATACTTTTTTGCCCCACTATATATAGAATAATTATGATGATGAATGCATTTTTTTACCACTAAAATACAGCAACACATCTTTGATTCATGTCGTTTATAACTGGGATATTACAATTATTATTAACTTTGTCTGTACAAAGTAGGCTGTCCAGGAAATATGCCCAAATCAACAAAAACTGCGAGCCGGCAGGCAAAACGCTCCGCTTCTGAAATGCTTATGAAACGCGCCCGGTAGGGTATGATGCCGGAGGAGGCCGGACCAAAACCACGGTGCTGCCGTAACGCACCGCAGACGGACCCGGTGGAATCTAGGGGTTAGGATAATTTTTAGTCATGTTCTGTATACATACTAACATATAAGGGTATACTTAGTGTGGTTACTCCATGTTTACTAACTATAACATTAACGTTAAATCACTCTTTTTCACTTCTTACTCAGTCAGCCAGAGTGCAGATATCACCATTAGATTCACAAACCTGAAACATCATCCATTTCTTCACTGCTGGTGATGACATCGTTGTCAGCTGCTGCTACTACTGCTGCTGCTTCTGCAGCTTGTGGCGCCTGCTTCGATGAAAATAACGTTCTAATATCCATAACTGTACAGGCTATTAGCTTATAACTCGTCAGGCACTAGGAAGGATCACTTCTTCTTCAGGGCAGGGAAGGCTACGCAGTACGCAGGCTACTGTCCCGCAGCGGCTGCCTCTCTGGTGGACTCCGGTACTGCACATTACTCCCGAGACGTTTTTTTTTTTTAAGTGAAACACCCAGGGCTTTTCAGAAAACATCCGGGGCTTGAGCCCAAGTAGCCACCCCCTAGCGCCGCCACTGTTGTGCACAAGTCATTGAATAAAGCATTGCTCCAAATTCCAAATACACAACGCACAGATAAGCACAATGACAAAAATGTCTGGCTTAAAACAAATGTGCAGTAACTCTTTACCCTCCCAATATCATATCATTGTCTCAGTGACATTCATTTGTATTTGATAGAAAACTGTTATTTTGAAAGCCAAAAATATAACAATGCTCTGACTCAGTTTCGTTTGACATTATTGAAATTATTCACACTTCAGTTGTTCGATTCAATTCATTCTGAAGTCATTTATTTCTGTCGACCTGAAGTGTTTCTTTGTAACAGCAAAGACCTTGCGCCGCGGTGATCACAACCAGGAGATCGTGATGAATTCACTGCAATCTCAAAAAGCCCTCAAGCACAAACGGTCATTAAAGGGTAAAAAGGAAAAGAACAGGAAATTGAACTGCTCACATTTCTTACAGCTTAAAAAGGTATAGACTAGTTATCAGATAACCAGACATGCTGCTGGACTGGAGAAACATAATGTGAATAAACAACATGGCAGAATTAAGCTGCATCAATCAATATGTGGTGTATCCAGACTGCCTCAGCATTTCTGTGCAGTCGATAATGCCACAGCACCATCAAGAAAGTGGAGTAGGGGGCAAAGAAAAAAATGTGGCATCATTTGATTGTCAGCGGAGCTATAGTACTTGTGTGTAGGGGGATGAGAATGGAGAAAATTAAGAAAAAGAGAAAATATCATACCACTTAATAATAAGTGGATCAAATAGAGTAATATAGAAGTGCTGAATCAGCAGATGGAGACAAGAGGAGGAAGAAGAAAAGGGGGAGTTATGATTAGCAGAACACACATTGCTGTATATCACTACAATTCCAGGCCTCAGTGTACAAAGGATGGGAAGGGGGAGTCATAAGAAGGGGAGCAATAAACCAATACAAGCGAGGATGGATAGAAGATAGGCTATAATAATTTTACGTCATCATGTTTAGATGATGACTCTTATTATTCTGTCCAACAAAATCCATCGCTAAAGATACGGAGGCATCAAGTTTTTTGACATCATTGGCACACTCACAGACAACAACAAAGGTAAGTGATGAGAGTCTACCTACAATCAAAAAGCACTACATTAGCAAGGTCACCTCTCTATCTGAATGCCAGTGTGAAGTCAAAGTTACAATAATGGCTCTTTCAATCACTGTGTCTGCCTTGTAAAAAGGGCCACATGCCTTCTAGGAGACCCGGGAAACCAAACAGAGAGACCATTTTGAGCTTGGAAATTAAAGACTGACAACTTATAAGACCAACGTTTGCAGGGGAAGAGAAAATGTTTTTGCCCTAAAGCTCATGTGATTTGACTTGCTCATATTCCACCTTAAAAGGTGGAATAGACTGTGAAAGCATAACAACAATCCTCTGCTCACAGCCTGTATAAATGAGCACACTGTGCTTTCCCTGGTTACCCAGTGAATGAGTCAGTGTGGGAAGGTATGTACATAGTGCTATAATGATCACACGTTGAAGACCTGCGGTATTGCAAGCAGAAAGATGGGCCTTCTTTTATTCAGAGCAATTTAAATAATCACCTGAAAGGATTAATTGTTTTAGAAGATAGCCCACACCAGAAGAATGTTGGACCCTTAGTAAACATACAAAAAATAAATAAAAAGGCCAGTCTAGATCAATGTAAAAGGTGATATTTTGTTTACTGCAATAGCAATATTACCTATAGCTAAAATACCTCCATGAATTACTAGCTATAATACTGTATATATTTTCCATAAGTACCAAGCAGTACTGATTTGAGTAAAATTGTAACAATGCCAGCCTTAATTCTTTATCTGTATGTAAGAAGGACCCTCAATCTAATGTAATGTTTTATTTATCGTGCATCTCTTCCCTTTTCCACCTGAAGATGCAATATTGCCACATCAAATTACTAAGATCCGATCTGTCTCCTAAAGATATCAGGGGCACAGCATTGATCCATTGGCAGGTTGAGGAACCCATTAAGAAAAAATAATCAGTCAAATTCTGGAGATATCTCGAACATCAGTGATCACACAATAGGAAAAAAACCTAGTGCTTTATTACTTCTCTCAACTAATCAACCCCCTCCACCCTCTC
Organism: Notothenia coriiceps; assembly: GCF_000735185.1. Lineage (NCBI taxonomy): Eukaryota > Metazoa > Chordata > Actinopteri > Perciformes > Nototheniidae > Notothenia > Notothenia coriiceps. The sequence goes on from NW_011352779.1 coordinate 28,895, forward strand.
ACCCCCGAACCACCCAGCCCTTCAAAACTGATAGATGCCCACATTAGCAGGCCGATAGAGCATCAAAGGACAGTGTTTGGAAAGTGGACAGGGATGCAATATTAGACAATGCAGCGCAATATCAGGAAACAATTAATCCTATCCTATCTTTGGGGCGGTTTTGGCGCAGTGGTTAGAGCGTTGGTCATCAGATCAAGGGGCGTTGGTGAACTCCAGTTCGTATCCCGCCTCGGCCGGCACTGCGTGAGGCCGTTGTGTCCTTGGGCAAGACACTTTACCCGCATTTGCTCCTGTGGGTAATGTCCACAGTAATTACTCTTACATGTCTAATATGTGTAATGTGTAATTGTAAAGCTCTTTGAGCACCTGAAAAAGCGCTCTAATAAAAAAATGTAATGCATTATTATTATACAATTCAGCACTAATGCTGTACACATTTAAGATAATTGAATGTGATGTTAAATACATTCTTTTTAAGTTTAAGATTCTGTAGAATTCTCCAAACTGGTCATTAAGTGTATCTGAAAAATTAAATATCACACACACAATAATTGCATACATTCACAATCCCATACTGCTGGCACAGCGAAGGGCCCATCACTTTGCAGTTTCATTAGCTATGATGGCAAAGACACGCACACACTCGCGCACACACACACTCTTCATCCCTTATTCTGTGCACATTTAATCAACTGTTGGGGAGGGTTCAGTGCGCTGTGCTGCACTCTCCAGATAAGATTATTCTTCAGCAGTAGGCCTGACAGTCAATAGGTAGACCAGGAGTTTAATTAGTGGATGTGAGGATGAAGGCAAGAGAGAGTAGACCGAGAGGGTAAAGATAGAAGATAGTAAAGATAGTAATTGAGGGAGTAAGAGAAAAAAAAAGACCAAAGAAAAGGTAATTTGTAATGCCAAGTCCGTACAATCTGAGCATTCCACTAACACGAAAGCAGCATGCAGGACAGGGACACAACTGCAATTAATTGCTTTCCCCTCCTCAACAAGAACCTTAAAGAGTCCTTATTATGCTCCTTTTCAGGCTTATATTTGTATTTTGTCCCTCTACTGTCAGATGTTTACATGCTTTTATGTTCAATAAGTGCTTTATTTTCCTCATACTGCCTGTGCTTCAGAACCTCTTCTCACCCTCAGTCTTTAACCAGAGCAAGAGATTGGTTAGCTGATCGGCTATGTTGTGATTGGTCAACCGCTTAGTGATGTCCTGCCAATAGAAACGTGAGTGTAACGTAGTGATGTCCCTATGTCACAGAAGAAAAACATTTCTTTAATGGAGGCGTTTCAGGCATATATATATTATTAATATCTACATAGTGATATATATATAAATATATATCGCAACCTGATTTCCATTGTTATATATTGGTTAATCCCTTGCCCTTTAAGTGAAACAAACTGTGTTGAGGTGCCCACCTGGGTCTCAACCTGATACCTGTCAGCTTCATGTTCCTGCTGGGATAAAGTGCCGACCAGCTGAGGCAAACACCCGGAATAACTATTAATATTCATCATATCGTCACTCATGCAGACAGGCCTGCGCACACACAGATGATGCACACGTCACATTTATGCATTCAAATCCAATGCAAGAGACAGTTATATGGATGCTTTCCTGGGACTAAGATGTTGGTCATGACAACATGTGTGAAAGAAAAACACTTCAATAAGAAGAACCTTGATTTAGTTTGTATTTCATCAATGATTTTACCAGGTACATTGCAAGTGTAAATACAAAATCAAGTGAACAATCTTAACATGTATATATACATGTCAGTTGATATATATTCAACTGTGTGAATAAGAAGTCTAAAAGATTATCATGGAAAACTTGATTGGCCAATAATTGGGTTATTTTCATAGAACTGTGCTGCTCTGACTCAGCATCCACATAATGACTCTAAATTGGTATGCACAGGCATGTGGATGCAGGTTGGCAGATTTAGCTTACTTGGAACAAAAGGTAATCAATTACTCACAACCTGCCCATCCAGGAGCATAGGGTGACGTGCCAGACTTTTTGGCTGATATTTCCACATAAAAAAGATTCGCTCTACAGCAAATTCAAATGTCGAGCTTGTCAGAATAATGATACACTTGTCTGGACGAAACAACGCTCGTGGCAGCGGCAGAAAAACGTGTGAATTCTCCCGGCCTGTATGGAGCTGGGCTGAAACCCAGTTAGCTGTTGGCATTGAGGTGAAGGTCATGGTAGTGTGCTATGAATTGCAGATCGGCGCCCACAGCTGCCGCAGCCTGTGTGTGTCACAAGAGAGGGGTGTGAAGAGCACTCTGCAACATGCCTGTGTGTGTGTGTGTGTGTGTGTGTGTGTGTGTGTGTGTGTGTGTGTGTGTGTGTGTGTGTGTGTGTGTGTGTGTGTCAGAGCATATGCTCATGCTCCGTGTGTCATTGGATTTGTCTTTTCAAAGTGGACAGAAGCACTGTTACTATACCACCCGTGTTGGTTCTATCATTAGTCAAATCAATGCCCTCACATAAGCACATTTTTCCTCACACACCTCCACAATTTCGTATCCTGGAAATCTTCCTCTTCCCTTTTTTTGTCTCAACAGTCTTTAATGATTTAATATAGCACATGTCTTGCCATTTTCACAGTTTGAGTGAGTATCTACGGTAATTGACTGCATTAATTTACTGATCACAGAGTCTGAATCCAGAACAATTAATGCCAACCCATATTTATAAAAAAAAAAAGCCATGAAAAAACCTTTGGGAGAAACATCAATCGAGGTAAGCGGTCGGTATAAGCAGCCTTATTATTACCCCGCTGCTATCCAATTGCATGTGGGTTTGGATTTCATTGCCGAAATGAAAAAGGATTATTACAGAATAGTGAGAGGTAAAATACGCTTCCTAATAGTTTCAATTTTTCTAATTCTGAAAATTGCCTTTCATAAGATAAGATAAGATAAGACTTTATTAATCCCGAAGGAAATTGTTGTGCCAGAGTAACAAAATACAATAAACACAGCAGCAAAACTGTACATTAAAAGTGCAGCAAAAAGAGCAATTAAAAATCCACAAACATGAAACATAGATGGTCACACAATCAATGCAATTATTATTAGCAGTATTTAGTAGTTAGTAGTGCAAAAAAATAAAACGTAGTGGCAGTTACGTAATTGCACGTTATCATAGCATTATTAATAATACTAATAATAATAATATAATATTGCACATAGTTATATATATAGAAGCGAGTGTATTGCAATGATGTTAATTATATTGATATGTATATTGCACATAGTGTTGGTGTGGAAGTTCTCAGTGCCCTTTACTTAGGGGTGAAGAGTTAAAGAGTTTGATTGCCACTGGGAGGAAAGACCTCCTGTGGCGCTGTGTGGTGGTTATCGGTGATCTCAGTCTGTGGCTGAAAGTGCTCCGGTAGTAAACCAGTGTGGCATGCAGGGGGTGAGACCAGTTGTCCAGAATGCCGAGAAGTTTCCTCAGCATTCTCCCCTCCGACACCACTGCCAACGACTCCTGATCCACTCCCAGGACAGAGCCTGCTCTCCTGATAAGCTTGTTGAGTCTGTTGGCATCAGCTGTCTTCACCCCGCTGCCCCAACACACTACAGCAAAGAAGATCAAACTGGAGACCACCGAGTCATAAAACATCTGCAACATAGTGCTGCAGACGTTAAAGGACCTGAGTCTCCTGAGGAAATACAGGCGACTCTGGCCTTTCTTATATAGGGTGTCAGTGTTTTTACTCCAGTCCAGTTTATTGTCTATGTGGACACCCAGGATCTGTATCTGAGCTACATTAGCAAAAAAAAGTATACACATGAATGCAACATCTTTACTGTTCATATATTGGATCTGAAGTACAAAGCAAAATGTCAGCTGTCTAGTGAAATGTCATTAATTCACAGACCTGGACATTGAATGAATATTAATACATTATTTGTATTATGTCTACCATACATTGATACAATGTGAAGGAGTGAAGACATCGGTGTACACAAGAGAACACAACCCCTAGTGTCTTCTATGTAATATCGCTTGAATAACAGTTCTATACTATTACTTTAATTTTGTACGTAATTTTCTTGGCTGTGGGATGGCGCAGACTCAGAGCTTGTTATTGGATAACATATCATAAGAAAAGCTCTACAAAACACATAATTTTATAAAAAAAGATTCATGAGTTAACGATGATAATACCTGCTAGGATTTAGGCTCAGATGAGTTTGAATTATGACTCAAGAGGGCATTTTTAAGTAGAGCTTTGATTAAACCAACTTGTGACCGGCCTTTATTTTTATATCATAAAGACACGTCAAGCAAAACAAGGATGACTGAAGCGGGAGTTAAGCCTAGAGAAGATTTAAAATAAAAATGGATACGAGATAAAGAGGAGACAGGTTGTAATATAAGAAGCCAAAACAGGTTGAAGCCAAGGGGGGAGATAAAGTAGGAGAGAATAATTGAGAGAAAAGGCCTAGACCAAGAAAAATGAGGAATTAGCTAAATGAATATGGCGAGAAGTACTCCACAGTAAGGTGGCAAAGGAAGTATTTTGTAGAGAGAGAATAAAAGAGTGACAAAGAGGGGAGGCAGCAAAAAATGTAGTTAAGACAAGGAGTGAGAAAGAGTGAGAGGGAGACTAAATTAAGCATGAAACACAATGTGCCAAAAATGAACAAAACCAAGAAGGAGTAAGATGATCCTGAATAAGAAGATCCTGCCTCCTTGTCCTTCCTGGGTGACACAGGGACTGTAAATCCCCACGAAACTTGAGAGGATGTAAACAAAGCATTAGCCAGTACTACCAGAGGGAAAACCACACACACACAAGCATAGAACACTGGCATACATGCAAACAGGTGTGAAAGTGCGGACATGCTCATCTTGGTGGTGCATGCAACACACACACACACACACACACACACACACACACACACACACACACACACACACACACACACACACACACACACACACACACACACACACACACACACACTTGTATTGTTTGAGAGAGGTTCCAGGTTGTTGTGTTTAATATTCATGATAATATTTGTCATTGTTCAAACGATAATAAACAAAAATTTGCATAAAGCATATTTGTCCACTCATATGTTGATAAGAGCATTAGAAACTTGAACAATATCCCTCTTAGGNGGAGGCTTAATCTATGAAGAACTTTGTGTTGGTTAACAATTAGATCATAAACAGTGTAACCTTTTAACTTTCAAACTGTAAATACATTTTACAATACGTGTGTGTGTGTGTGTGTGTGTGTGTGTGTGTGTGTGTGTGTGTGTGTGTGTGTGTGTGTGTCTAATGGTTAAGTGTAGGAGTGCAGGTGAAATGGTGAAACCGCAAAGGGAGGTTGTGAATGTTGGAAGGACAGACTGAGGGAAGATAACTTAAAGTGGACCTATCGTGCTATATTTTAAACATATATTGTAGGGCCATACCTATATAAAACATGTCTGTTTTATATAGGTATATATAGTTTTTTTTTTCAAAATATCAAACAGATCATAGATTTTAGCCATGCCTCATTTCACCATTTGCTCTTTTCCAGCCCTGTTTTTGCAGGGGCTGATTCTGCTTTTGTGGTCGACTACAGCGTCACCTACAGGCCTGGCATATGTACTACAGCGTCTCCAGCGCTTTCGAGCGGTCTCTCATTCCCCTGATAGGTGGAGAGTTGCCCATATAGGCGGAGCACCCCTTTTCTGACGTCAGAAAAATTCAAATAATAATCAGCTCCGTTGCAGCCCCGTTTTTAGAGATTTGGGTATGGAGGAAAATAGAGAGGGTTGTGTTTTCTGACACTTGGTGAGTTCCCTGGAACACCGGGGACACATATTCATGTATAAAAGACGTACAAAAGTGCATTTTGCATGATAGGTCCCCTTTAAATGAAAAGGTCAGTTTAGGTGATGGTAGCTTTGATGGGAATCCCTACTGGGATTGTGTGTGTGTGTGTGTGTGTGTGCGTGCGTGTGTGCGTGCATGTGTGCGTGCGTGCGTGCGTGTGTGCTAGCAGCAGGGCCACTACTATACTATTTTTAGCAGCCCTGGTTCAAGTTTGACTTCCTCATCGGGGACTAAGGACAGTCAATTTCCCTGCCTCCTCCTCTTTCCTCACTCTTTGTCTTCCTCTGCTCCCTGTTTGTCCTCATGTCCTTGTGCTCTTTGAACAATCTCTTTCCATGTCCTCTCCGCTGCCAGTTGCTGTTGACGGTCAGGAAACCACATCATAAGAGGCTCAAGGATTTCACTGTTTTTGTGTATGTAGTCATTACCAACTAAACCTGATGAAACTACTTTAGTTCATATTTAAGAATGAAATCATGCGAATCAATGGCTTTATTTACATAGAGCAGATGAGTTGTGTCGCAGAGGAAGAGGTAAGGATCTTTCCATTTAGGTGTGCCAGTAAGCAATGTCAGTGAGGCGGCATACACAATACCAAAGCAGGTATGTGCCTTTTGCAAATACCTTGTATTTTCCCATGTTTTCTCAATTAAATCTCAATTGTTATGGCAAGGTGAAAATTGAAAAATTGATTGCATTTTTAACAGGCACCATTTTTGCCAATAATTCATTTAGTTAACAACAGCTGTCTGTTCATTCAAGGTTCAAGGTTCTCAATAGTCAAACTAACATAGCTACAGAGTAATTATGTCGTTGAAAATCCTAGGTCACAGGTTTCTCCAACAATGCAACACAATAATACAGATAAGCGGACAATATTAAAATATACTATATTAAAAGTAATACAAAAAGAAAAATAATTTTAAAAAAGTGAGAAAAAAAAAAGTGAAATAGTGCAATGCGAGTCTATTTTTATCCAAGTTATTGGAATGATATATTAGATAATAGATAAATAATGACTAAGTAGCAAATGTTATGAAATAGTTTCAGCAGTTCAGGTGTTTAACAGTCTTATTGCCTGCGGGATGAAGCTGTCTCTGAATCTAGTTGTTTTTGCTATGAAACCTCTGAGAAAGACTTCTCCTTTTTTATATTACTACATAACCATCATCAATATGTAATTAGGTTTTTATAATAAATCTCACCTTTGAAATACACAACAGGGCTAATCAGCTTCCAAAATGTTATCAGCCAAAATCCAAATAGGTATAGCAGTTAGCTGCTTTCTGCCCAACCGGGTCCAGTTTGTGACATACCCTGGGCAGTTCGTAATTGGACCAGCTGTACAAACACCTGAAGAACAGGGTTATTTTGAGACTCAGTTGGACATCACTGTAGGGTGGGTCCTCTTTCAGGCCCAGTGAAGTGCAAAAGAGACCATGAAACTCTTTCAAAACTATTGCATTTGTGTCCTGTTGGATAGAAGGTGGTGATGAGAAAGTTTCCCACTGCCTTTGTTCACATTTTTTGTTTTACTCATAATGTGTATTTTACTAATTGAATCTAGAGTAAGCTGTTCAGCTTCAGTTGGATAGCAGGGAGGTTTGTCAGTGTGAGGTAAATGTAGTTTGAATTTAACAAACTGGCATAAATACAAATCTAGCGTCTTATCTTTTAGTATCTATCTAGCGCAAGGACAGATCATTTATAGCTTCCCACTAAAATATTTGATGACTTGGATGAATGGTATTTAAAGGTCACGCAAATTCCATATGTGAACACAGCATCATCTTTGGGATTTCACAGAAGTATAGAAAGAAAGCTCGTCCTCCATCTGCTTAACCCTATTTCAACTTGCCTCTGACCCTTGTGAAATATAATAAACACAAATGTTATCCGTTACCATTTTTCTCCCTCCATCTCGGTCACTCTTACTTTTATCACCCGTTGATATCTATGTCACTTTCTGATGACCTGTGCAATACTGATGCAATGTAGTTTTGATAGGCATACTTTTGCATAATGACAGATCCAATAGTGTTAGTGTCCCCAGCCGTGTAATTCTATATGCACTAATGATTCTCAATGTAGGTCTGAAGTCGATCACTAATCTGCCTTGTTCACAATTCAATTCAGGCATTAGGCACATTATTTTAGCAATGGTGAAGAAGCTCTTAAGAACACCTCAAAACATTGTCTGTAAGAGCACTGACATAATGCTGTATTGATATCCAATAATGCATAAGGGCTTCATTTGAGGTGGTGAACTTTATGAACCCTGATGAGAAACAGGCTTGTTTACAACAAAAGGTTTATCAAACTGAGAAAAATCAATAGTTTATAATTGGGACTGCAAGGGCTTAATGGATACTAAGCTTGGGAAACATATAATAAATGTTAACTATTCACATTTTTGCCTAAACCTCCACAGGGATCGCTAAATAACAACTCTGGCAGTGGGGGAGAAGGGAAAGATAAGTGTGTGGCTTCGGTTTAATATTGATTCCCAAAGACAATGGGATTATTTAAACAGATTAATAATTAAACTCATTATCTATCCTATCATTCAGATATCTTGAAATGACCAGAAGGTCGTTGTAAAAGTAAAAATATATAATTTGACTAAAACCCTTAAAGGCAAAACAGAAACAAAAAAGAACGTAAACCCATGGCTAGGTGACCATGAAGCATGCAAGTCTTTGTGGAAACATTGTGGGGTTTTTTCCCACCAAAGCTCAAAGCAGAGGATGAATATAAATGTACAGACAATAACATGTAGGAGTCACAACCACTAATCTCTATAGTCATAAACATCACTCTGTAGATAATGCATCCTTATCACAGCAAGCAGCAGTTGCAGCTTCGCCTAAATGAATTCAGCTGTCCCCCATCACAGTTGTTTTTCTTCGGAGCTCTATAAACAGGACAGCGTTTGATGGGCGCAGTTGTACCAAAGCCGCGTCACAAATGGTAAGATGATTGAGACGAAACCTCCGTAACTAATTTGTCTTGGGATAGTCATCTACAGTAATTCCCAAATGTTCCAGTGAGGCTATTGAGCGATGAATAGAATAGGGCTCTATTTTCATAGCAGTAAAGACTAGAGCAAAAATAAACTGATGTTGATATTTTCCTGACTTTGAAATGCACATTTCCTGTTGTTTTGATCTTTTTTGCAGCCCCAGCAAAGGTGCAAATGCCACTAAGGTACTTATTATGCTTAGGAACTGCTGGCTGTTGCTCCTGCTTCAACATGAATCTTATGACTCCTATTAAACCCTGCATTTTGGATTGGATTAGGGTTTACTCTTTATGAACGCATTGCGGTTTTCTTGGATTAGGACTGGGAGTTAAAACATTCGATGTGCCATTTTGCAATGAAAGGCCACCTGCATTTAAATGGCACTGTTCCCACTGAACTAAAGCTCTAACTGCACCTGAGCTGGAGTAAACGGCTACAAAGATTACTGGTGTGAACACATTGCTGAGTTAGCTCTTGGAAACAACTGCTGGGGACAATTCTCTTTAGATCTATTCAACCTAATGTTATGCTTCTGCTGTTGTTTGAATGAGCAATGTGCGCTGATCTGAGAGCAGTAACTTTGTCTAAATGTGTCCCTGATGCCCAATCTATGCTGCTATGCAGTTGGCCGATCAGGAAGAAAATGCCATAGCGCACTTGGCAAATTCACTCACATAATCCCGTTCACACTAACAGGCACAATCATAAGGACTTTGTGACGCTACCAAGGCAACCAAAACACAAGACCTAATAATAGTTATAGCTACAGTATAGACTCTGGTGCAAACGCATACTCAGGCACACAGGCATGGACAAACACACAGAGCAGCCGGATAATTAATCTTCAGTGAACTGCCAATGAATCCAAGTCCTTGTGGGTTTCCTTGTGTTGTGGTATGTGTGTGTGTATTGAGGGAGATTTTAATGAATGGAAATGACTAAAAGCATGCCTCGCTATAGGTCTTTTTTCTCTTAACAAGCTTGATTTACCCACATCTGTTTCCATCATGACAAGGGCACAACTGGGACAAGTGTTGATAATTATATATTATTTGCACTCAACCAGGACACCAGTTCCTCCCAGAGCACCACGCTTTGGGTAACAAAATAACACACAGACATCCAAAGATTTATTTTGCTCTATGAAGCACATTATAGATAGAAAGATAAAATATGAGGACTTGCAATTAATCATTTTGAATAGTGACAGAATTTACTTTTAACACAAGGAGCAACTCACAGTGGTGGCATCAACCATCAGAATCAGAATACCTTTATTAATCCCACAGAGGGGAAATGTTACAGTAGGAAAGAGCCACAGACAGCTTAGTGTTGCATATCTGAAATGCGTTAAAAAAGTACTAAGTTATAATATAATAAACAAACAACACAACAATATGCTAAAAAAGTACTAAGTTATAATATAATAAACAATATGCTAAAAAAAGATAAACAGTTACATAATTTTCTAAAATACAGATCAAAAACAAATCAAATCTACAAATCAAATCCTGTGGCAGTTCTTAGGATTTAGCAGCCCGGTATATATTACATTTATTAAAGATGCATATGTATATAAAGTATATATTGCACATAAAGCACATATTGCACATAGTTTGATGGTATTTAACAGCAAGTTACACAATCTACAAAATACAAGATAGATACCTTGTAACAGTAACAAGGGTTTAGTAGCCAGGTATAAATTACACAGTTATTAATGGCATATATATATTGATTGATTTAGTGGCCAGGTATAAATTAACCTGCAGTCAATGAAAGGATTATGTGGTGATATATGTTAAGAGATGTTCGTCCTTCTTAATAATACAATAATCAAACTTGTACAAAGCCATGGACCTATTATAAACATTTGATGCAGGTTTTCAAAATGAACATGTTGTCAGTTTTCCTCCACAGAGGTGTTATACAACTTGATATGTATCTTTCTTTCTTTGTGCTTTTATTGGGTTTGAAGACAGTTTACAGGACTAACACATATTCATTAGAATGGTCGAGTGGCACCTGCTCTAGGCCAAAAGCAAATGCTATCCCACTTCAGTTAAATGCTAATTATTTGACATTTTAAATAACCAAGTGTATTGAAGTATAGTGAAATCAGAGTGTGTAACCCTCTTTCTCACAAAGCCACTAGGAAATAACTATGAGGGCATTGCTTTCAAAAACATGTACATCGTGCAGATTTCAGTGTGTAAGGAAGACCGTTTCAAAATGTGCTGGATGATATACAATGCAGAGTAAACCTTCTAACTGACAGAACAAACAGTACTCTTAATAAAATGTTCAATAATGGGGCGTCTGTTGCTGAATTCACACACGTATACCCTGGAGTGCTGCATGGCCAACAAGCATACTGCTCAGTGGTTTGTAGTGTGAAGCTCACCCCAGGGAGAAAAGGATAGAAAATAAACTGCAAGCAATGATTAAATATAGAATTAGCTGCGCTGTGAAGTGATCCTTCATGTTTTATTAATTGCAAATCCCTGCCTTCTGCCTCGGTACAGTGACTTGGCCTTTAAAAAGACAAACATAATATACAACTGTTTTGCGGCAGGACGTACATTGTGCCTCACTTGGTCAGGAATGCTTTTCACTCAACCTCATAAATTGTCTAATTAGAAACTATCACTAATCTGAAGCTGAGGAAATGTCCAACTATAAATCCACTGGAGACAATGAAGAAGCAGAAAAGGTTAAGCTGCCAAACTGAGATTCTCATCTCCAACATCACTAAAACACTGTGCCCACGTTGCATCAATGACACACAAAGATTAACAGTCTACATGTTGCCAAAACAGATCATAAAGGTTAACGATCATGATTTGAAAGGAACATTAATTATTTTGATTGTTTAAAATTATGTACACACACACATTGATCTCAGCATTTCTTACATGAGTGTGTGTGTGTGTGTGTGTGTGTGTGTGTGTGTGTGTGTGACATGCCATGTCCAACCACTTGGGCTGTAAACACACTTCAGTACCTTGGACAGCCACAGTGTCATAATAGAGGGAAAGTGGGTGCTGTCATTAATAACCTATGATGTCCGATTAGTACGCATTCTTTAAACCCATTTGTTTTTATCTTTAATGCTATGTGTGTTGAAGATTAACAGTTCAAACCTGGACCTTAACAAACGTTACTTACATGAGGTACATCTTCTGTATCTCAATGTATATCTCAAAACATTACACGCTACACTTTCATGTATACACACTTGCTTGTGGAGCAAATAAGCTCCCCACTCGAAATACAGACACATTTCTGCATTAGAGAAATGTCAGTTTGATTGCTCCGCTATTATCACATGACCTCAGAGTTCACTGTAAACCAGGAGGTAATTTGCTCTAGAGTTGACATGGCAGCTACATAGTGGATTACAGTCGTGGATGGATTGATAATAATTAGAATTACAGAGCCAGTCACTTTGAATGTAATCCCGTTTAAATTGGACTCAAGCCTGACAGTCTCCTGATGGGCACAGAGTGCAGTGAAACAGCTGCCGGCAGAAAAAAAATAAAGTGGAAAACGTAAATCCCCTGGAAGCAAACCGGTTACACATAATATGCTGGGGGAAGTGCAGTTATCCAGTTTGAATAACAGATTAAATGTGTAAATGGATTGTAAACTAGAAAAGGAGAATTCATAAATGGATATTTTATATTACCCATTAAATGTATCAATTTTCACTATCCTGTTGAGAGCAGAATGCACTGTAGCCAGAAGAGTAATGGTGTTCTTACCTAACTTGTAAAAAGACCTTCCTGTGAACAAGAAGAGGGTGATGAAAATATTTGTTTGACTAAGCATTGCATTACTAAGAAAGTACAAAAATATATATGCGATTTAATCTATGCAAATAAACATGGAGAACATTCAAACCTTTATCATCAAACCAAGACCCTGAATATCCTGAACAGTACAGATTGCTTCTCAGTGATATCACAATATATTTTCTCTGTGATCCAATAAACAAAAACAGACTTCCATGCGTGCATCTCTGTTGTGGGCAATGAGTCTGCTTTGAGTGTAAAGAACAGGAGGTTTTTTTTAATGTAGGTCTGTATGTACCATAACACAGACCCTCATTCTTCATTTACAAGCTTGAACGCTTTGAGGTCCGTTATGGAATTTAACAGCAAACTGTCAGAAGTTGTTTGCTTTGAGAGGAATAATAGGGTCTTTGAAAAAAATAATGGGGAAGGTGGACTCTCAGGCAGGCTACGGGTCAAATAGAGGTAAAGTTCAAACAAACAGTAACACACTGAAGAACACACAGAAGGGCAGACACAGACATGCAGCAGCGCAGTATAAACAGATGCTCAACATACATACATACATACATTATTTAAAGTGTACTGCAGGTGTTTTATTCAAGACCGAGGTTTTCCTAATCATCTCTTAACTGTGAAGAGTTTTGAATGGATTGGATGAAAAAAATGTTTTACTTTACATGCAATCTCATCCCTGCACTGCATTCTTCAAATTCTTACGCCAACGATATTATATTTACCAAGAGAAACAGCCGATTAAAATTACTACAAGGTATTTTTATCTGGAAAGGAAACATTCTCAAAACTGATGCCTCCATTGACTCTCCTGCTTATTTCTATTCTTCAATTATTGCCTATCTTTCTGTAGAATCAGACCACACTGAAAGAAGCAGAGAAACAAAGGAGCAGAGAATGATCCAAGTCAAGTTTAGTTTCCAATGCCTACCCTTTAACAGGCGGCCAAATGGACCCATTACAGGGTTTTGAGCATCTTCATACCCCGTGAACCACTGCCTGGGCAACAGGGCCACAGATACATAGAAATGAGCTGAGCTGGCTCTGTATCAAAATGGGAACCAAAGCTTTTACAAATCGCCCCTCATTCTTTCTTTTGGAACGCCTCAGAGCTTTCCGGGAAGCAAAGAATGGACTTGATTTACCAGGAACTGGCTAATTGTAGGGCTGATGGCGATTACCATGGTAATTCTGGGTAAATGTCAGAAGTAAGGAGATATATTGCAAAACATTGTTTATACAGCAAAGTGAGGATGCAGAAAAATGTGAGACTGACTTTTAACATTTTCTAGATCATTGCCTTAATCATCTGAAATAAAAATAGCTGGGGATAAATGTATGCAGAATATATCAAGGACACACAAAGGCCTTTCACAAAGTCAGCAGGGCTACAGTATGTCAGGGATATTGAGCAATACCATCATTGTCTCATGTTTACACACTCCATTCTCTTTCAGGTTTCTTACTTCTGACTGGGCTCATTGTTAGAAGCCTCTTTTACATGAGTGCTTGTCTGTATGTTTTGGGTTAAACAACATACATCCCATGATCCCTATTATGCACAAATCGTGCAGTGTTCTAATCTGGGATTTGCCATATCCATCAAATGTTACAGACACAGGATATTTTGAACACAGCAGAGACCATGGCTCCGAGAGTATTAGTTCACTCCAAGAGAAAAAGATAATGTGTAAAAAGCAATGCATAACAAATCAGATAAGCTCATAGAAAATAGAAAACGATTGAACATGCCAGTTTATTTCCTTTTTCTTTCTGGTCATCCGTTAGCATTAGAGAAACATTTAGTGGAGCATGGTTGCTTGTTGTTGTTGTTGTTGTTGTTTCCATTCACAGTAATAACAAGTATTTTAATTACCCAACAGAAATGTGATATGTCATTGGCAATAGGGTTTTGTGAATCTCAAACGCAACAAGCACACAAAAAGCTTTTAGCATTTGAAAGGTTTGGCATTTTGATCTTTATTGTGGCAGCTATTTGCATTTTAACATTTCACAGCTAGACAATAACACAAAGGACTTTTATTCAAAGTAATCTTTCAAAAACATGGGTTACATTGAAATAATGCAGAATGTTGTCAAACGTAGTTTTTAGTAGCCAAGACAATTGAAACTTTTAAGCAGGAACAAGTATCCGAAAATTGAGGAAAGAAAACATGTTTTTAGGCTAACATGTTACTACAGTACCGGCAGAAGGGTACTAGTCTGTGAGTTGAGTTAGACAGCAGTTTCAATGTCAGTCACATGCACTGCTGTGCCCCCCCCCCCCCCCTAGGATGGGCAGACAGAGGGAAGTGTGTTATTAAAGCAGTAATCGGCTCTTCTTTACCGCGCCACCTGCAGGTAGATCAATAGAGCTCTCTTTATTGAGTGTCCATTGCAGAGACTCCCTGAGGGGGGATGACTGCAAACATGTGTGAGGGAGAATAGGACAGAGAGCCTTTGTGTGCATTTGAGTGTGTGTGTGATTTAGATGTTTTGTACACATTTCTCTCAGCTGTCTTGGGAGTGAAAACTGATGCAACAAAAATCTCAGATATTTCCGTCAAGGCTCAGCAGGACATAGCTGTGTGTAGAAACCCTCAGACATACTGCTGAGTAACAAAAAGCATCCTCAGTCTGCTTTTATCCACTGAACCGGATTAAGACTGTCCAAACATCTCCAAACATAAGGCAGCTTTCAGAATGGAGAATAAACCTTTAAAAAGTGTCTTTAAGAACTATATTAATAAATACTACAATCAGATCTCTGCTGTGTGATATGAAATATGTCCTTGTGAATAATCATGTAACTGCTCAGTTTGTTAGAACTTTTTGCATCTTTTAAAGGGGACCTATCATGCAAAATACACTTTTGTACGTCTTTTATACATGAATAATATGTGTCCCCGGTGTTCCAGGGAACTCATCAAGTGTCATAAAACACAGCCCTCTCTATTTTCCTCCATACCCAAATCTCTTAAAAAGGGGCAGCGGATCTGATACAGACTGATACAGATTTGAAATATCTCTGACGTCAGAAACGAGGAGCTCCAACTCTCCACATATCAGGAGGAGACAGCCACGGCCATTGCCGTTCGAAAACGCTGGAGACGCTGTAGTACATATGCCAGGCATGTAGGTGGCGCTGTAGTCTGCCACAAAAGCAGCGAAGAAGACTTCTCAGATTCAGCCCTTGCAAAAACAGGGCTAAAAAAGAGCAAATAGAGCGAAATGAGGCATGGCTAAAATGCATGATCCTTTTGGTATTTTGAAGAAAAAAACTTCGCAGGCATGTTTTATATAGGTATGGCCCTACAATATATTATTCAAATATAGCATGATAGGTCCACTTTAAACTTTTTTTAAAGTTTTTTTTTGCTTCGGCTTCATAAATCCTTATAGGCAAAAAAGGCACAAAAATACACCAACTGTAAGCTATACCTTCCAGCACCAAACAGCAGACAGACTAAATGAAGATAACATCAAACAAAGACAGAGATAAGCTACTGCCAAACAAAGACAAACTTAAGATGAATCAAAACAAAGACAAACTTTAGCTAATGCCAAACAAAGACAAACTTTAGCTAATGCCAAACAAAGACAAACTTTAGCTAATGCCAAACAAAGACAAACTTTAGCTAATGCCAAACAAAGACAAACGTTAGCTAATGGCAAACAAAGACAAACCTAAGATAAATCAAAACTATGACACACTCAAGCTGACGCAAAAGAAGAACGCCAAATGATGCCTTTAAGAGGTGTTAAACAGAGTTAAAAAGGGACAGTAAATATTGGACTGTCATTCTTAAAGTGGCCTGAAATACAAATATGTTAATTTTGTCTAAAAATAGGCAAAGGTTTGCTATTTTTATGAGCCATAATAACTGGGTATTGAGATTATGGCAGTGTATCTGTCAGCTTGTGTTGATGTTTTGCTAATATAAACCTCTTTGAACTCTCACCCTGAGGGCATAATTTGGCTGTAATGTAAATCACTACAAAGTGTGGCATATCATCCATTGGTAGGAAGAACTGACAGCCCTGCTTTGTTATGAACTTTACATATAGGCTGACTAACAGAGGAAGAGAGAAAGAAAAGGAGCACTGCCACAGAGCAGACAGATACAGCAATAAAGGGATTCAAATGGACTGCAACAGACTTATGCAGCAAAAGAGAAATGCATTACAAATGTCTTTTTTTTTAATTCTAAGTGAGGGGAAGATTGTGCATGTGAACCGTTTGTGTGCGTCAGGAAAAAGAGAGAGTTACAGAGGAGGCAGCGGAGAGAGATGGAGGCACAAGGTGGTGTGGCCAGAAAGGCAGCCAAGACAAGACACTTCAGTCCTTGTAAATCACTGAAGAGACATCTATTACTTAATGGCTGGCTCAGTGGTAGCCTGGGATCACTTCCACAAAAAGGAAACAGTGGTTTGGCTCATGCCGGTTGAAAAAAAGCTTTTATTTTATAAAAAATAAATATATATTCCAGAAGATGTGGGGATCTTTTTATGACCAAACAAAATAAGTGCATATTATGAATCCAGTGAGAGCCATTTATCCATACAAATACTATCCAATACAATACTATTCAACACCATGACACAACTCACACAAAATACCAAGTTTTGAAAAAATATGTTGTAATAGAAAGCCAATGTCAAGCGTAACAGTCCGGTTTATGTATCAGAACTAATAAATCCTTTAAAAACCCACAAGCATTAGTAAAAAGAAAAAAGAACAGGCATAAAACGCAACCTTGTTCAACTGTGTGCATTTGCGGATATAGTGAAAAATAAATATTGTTCATTTGACATTTCTATATTTCGAAGCCTTGACCCAACACCATTTCCCATAGGGCAAAGACTACCCTGGGTTTTAACGTCACAGGTGTGACAGCCGGAAGTTAGTTAAGTGGCAAGAGATGAGAATGGACAGGGAGGACATTCAAAGTCAGGGTAGTTTCAACACTACATGATCATACAACATTTTGTATAACTGTTTTGAACGACTATACCTGAAAGAAAGTGAGAAAGGCAGATCAATTGATTTGTGGTGTCTTGTAGGATTGCCAGATCTGAAAACACCTAAAACACGCTACTGACTGCTTTTTGGATATATTTGTCCTTCATAAGCAATGACATTGGTGGAAACAATAAATAAATAAAGTACCTTCAAACCTGCATCACATACTTGAGGCAGGTGTCTCTCCTTTATTTGGGCAACAAGCATGAACTGACTATCTACAGCAGCCAAAATGTCAAATCAGCAGCCGCTGGTACAATATGTTAATTGTCTAGAAAGGCTTCTGCTTGGATGTCCTTGTCTTTCAGTCTGATTGTTTTTTGTAGCTAAAGGAAACTTTACCGTGTTTCCATAACAATGTTGCTAACAGGGACCATTGATCCGAGGCCAAACACACAGCAGGAAGAGGGTACATGAGGAACAGACAGTTAAGTAGACCAAACAACATTAAAACAAGATGGGACAGACTGGGCATGTGGAACAAAGACACTGGTATAGGCTACACATTTTGTGTGTAGGCAAAGCATAGATAATGTTCTGTTTTCAAAACACCTGGAGATGATGAAGGATACTCACACGCAAACCAATATTTGTCCTCTAAAGCCCAGCAAAATATGGGCTTGGCTTGCCGCCTCTGTTTCAGCTAAAACAACAGGCAGTGATGTAAAAGGAAATAATTTATATCACAAACATCTAATGCATTTTCCATAATTTTGCCCAGACTTTTTCAGACAGTAAACACAATGACAGACAACAAGACTCCACTGTGTATACATGCATTTTTTAGAGTTAGATTTCATTGGGATGGGGCAATGGGTTTGTTTCAGGATATGCAAGCATTTTCTTATAAGGTTTTGAATAAGTCTAAATATAGCAAAAGTATTTTGTGGGGTTAGGTCTACAATCAAATACCATTTTGCCAACTCAATAAATAATAATAACAAAGAAACACATTTTCAAAGGACACTCCTTTAAAATATTTCACATCCAATGTTCAGAGAAACTTGAGTTAGTATGTGCTTGTGTATATTTAAATGATTTAAAGATTCCATTGAAGGACAAGAAATAATCATATTGAGTTATAGCCCAGCTCTCAATAAGATTAAACCGTTGCTCCACATTTTAATTGAAAGTCTGTCACTTTAATCCAATTAATATGTGTCCAAATGTTTGTAGTGAATTCATTCAAACCGAATGGTGCTACCTCCCTCTGTCACACAACCCCATGTGTTCCATAATTAATTTTCCATGACGCTGAACCAATTTGTGGCTTCATCAAATTAAACAGGGCATCAAAGCCTCTTAGTCTTTGTTTTGGATTTACACAAATTATCATTGCTAAAGGGACGAGTCATATTCCTCAGATCTTTTTAGGGCAAGATACTGATGTACATAAAAACCTCCTTTTAGAAGACCTTTAGCCAAACCGTTTTATTAATACAGTTGGATTTATTGCTCTAAACTTCCGAGCAGCACTTAATCAAAACCCACAACACAAGTCCCTTTTCAGCGATACAGACCAACATTCAAGGGTAGAAATGCTCTCCACATATTATGTATTTGAGGCCAAATTTCTTTTTGGCACCACCTCTGCTTTCAACAAATGACTTCCTCCCAGCTGTCAACGTTGTCAGAACAGCTGTAACTCTTTTTTTTTCCATCTCCATTTTTACGCCGCTCCATTCCGTCCTTCGTCCCCTCCTCCTATTTTCTTTCCTTCCCAGTGAAGGAAGAGTGAAGGTAAACAAACAGAGAGGGGAACTTGACGTTCAGCCTCAGCACACAGTTCAGCCCTCTGGCCTGGTTCCCGCTTCCCTGACGTCATCCATCTGCAAACATACTGCAAAAGTGCTTTTCACACACACCCATGACTAGGGTCAATCCCAGAGGCAGATATATTAAATGTATGCACAATCACAGCCACAAGGTTAAAACTAATTGATCTAGCAAACATACATACACGTTAGGTATGCATGTAAGTTGGTCAGAAAACACACTGCCCAACGTAAATCATTTTATAATGGTATTCAATGCCATTATGGTGACTCAAAATGATTCAACTGACATTAAAGTAGACCATAAAAGTGAGGTTTTTTTATGATTTATGTGATTATATATGATACATATATGATAAAGACCAGCAAATTAATACTGCAAATGTTTTTGATTAAACGTTTTTACTCCTTGGGTTAACTGCATTATGGATTGATAAGAATTTTGTCAAGCACAACCCTATGGAAGCCCAGATGGACTGCCAAGTGCGATCAACTTCACGGCAACAGAATTCAAAAGGTCCTCTTTTAGGGCCTCCCGAGTAAAGCTTTCCGAAGTATGCACCACAGTCTAGTTTAGCCTCCCAATGACGTCAAAGCCCTATTAAGGCCAAATTACTGCAGCAGCAATGCCTCGCTTGCCCCCTTTATTTCAAGGAAATCACCCAGCTTTTTCCAAAATATCTGCACCGTTGATTCCAGGCCTGTGTGTATGTGTGTGTGTGTGTGTGTGTGTGTGTGTGTGTGTGTGTGTGAGTTCAGTCTGTCTGCAACTGAAATGCATCATGAAGGCTGCACTGATGAGACTCATGGGACTCACACAACGGCTGGACCAAAGTTTTGAAGTGAACAATGAGCATTATGAAATGTGTTGTTCATAAACGCTGGAACCAAAACTAAAAGCATGCTTAAGGGTAATTGGCTTAGAAATATTTCCTTGAAAATAAACAGAAACAAAAATAGCTGGAGAAAGGTGGTTGAGAGAAGCTTGACTCTCCTTTAAAGAAAAACATATTTTATTCATAGGCCAGATTTGAGTACATTCTGTTATACACTAATACATGATAATCACAACAGTGTAATGGGTGGTGTAAGGTAGAGGGTTCCTATGGGTCAGCTGGCTACAACTAGTGTATGTCATGTGCAGCCCGTGTTACACTGTCACATGATTTCACCATCACTACCAGGTCTGTGCAATGTCTACCGAATTGGCACGTCGGCAATGGACGATGGCTAACCCTAATTACAACAATTCACAAGTCTGATCTAAAGCTGCCATAGCTTCCTTATAGGCGCTTGGCCGTGTGAAAAACAGCCTATATTGAAAGCATGTTGTCTGTGAACACGAACACAGACAGATTCTACTGATATGGGAAATGTTCCGATTTCAGCAAAGTATTACTATCATTGCAAACAAAATAATGAGTCACATAGTGGGACAAAAAAGACCCATTAACTTGTTAAAAAATACATTCAGAATGTACGAAAAGTTCATTAGTAGAAGGTATTTTATTTTAGCACTTTTATGGATCAAAGGTATTGGCTTAAATAGTCATTGTGATTTTGGAGACGCAGTTAAACACAAAAAACTCATTGTCTGATGAAACAAACATGGATTTGAATGTAATGCTTTTAGATTAACGTACTGCCTAGAACCTGCTTTGTGATTATTGCCCCTAGTATCTGAATTAATAGATAAGAACATATTTATTCTGGTTCCACCAGACATTATTTTCCTTGTGTCTTATATTTATATATATATATACACACACACACACACACACACACACACACACACACACACACACACACACACACACACACACACACACACACACACACACACACACACACACACACACACACACACACACCGAGTAGGAACATCAATCCATACTCTTGTTTTTCAGGAAAGGGTTAAGAACGTGACCGACAAACTTACATTACAGTCATGTGAGGGGCAATAATTCTGTCCTGACACTGTTCCCCTCTCTCTCACAAACAAACACACACACACTCTCTATCACTCTGCTGTCAGCGGCCGAGTCTCACTGAACATCCACCTTCACTGTGAAGCCATTAAGATAAGACGTGGAGTTTAATAGCTTCATTTCAGCCAGCAATCAGTGATTTGATGATCTCTGTGTTCCTTTATCACAATTCCCTTGTGTAAAAGTGACTAAATATTGATCCCACAACTTTCTTCGGGCTTGTATAGCACCACTTTCCCTTCAAAAATGTGTTCCTAAAAAAAAAAAATCAACATACTGGGAACTGAGACAAATTGTTTTTAATTTCAGGCTGTCACCAGCACAGTTCTGAATCCGGGCAATTGGCCTCAAATGGCCGTCATGGGGGGTTTTAAGTAATTATTTTCTCTGATAGATAGATCTACCCAAAAAAAAAGGTATCTATCTTTAGCAGCCACAGGATGAATCTCACCAAATGTTAAACGTGCATTCCATGAAGTCATCATGTCAAGTCAATATGAAAGCTAAGAAACACATGACAATAGAAACTGAAAAGATAAGCCATTTAGGGATTTAAGAAAAACAATGTTTCATTGCGTCTCAGTAAGAATCTTGTGAAAAATATTACCTTATGTACGTTTTAATATACACAGCTAGAGTAGCTGAAGTAGTTGAGTTAAAAGGTTACTTTATAATGTCTACATTTTAAATTTGACTGGCATGGCTGTATGTGGAAATGTCGATCTCTGTCTGTCCACCGCATTGGTCCATATTTTAAACAGCTATTGGCTTCATTGGCATGAAATTTAGCAGATACATTTATAAAGCCTAGACCATTTATCAAGCTGGTTTGTAGACCCACGCGACAAATCCTGATGACTTTTGTGGCATCCGATTTCTCCTCTAGTGCCAACATGAGGTGGATATTTGTGTTAAGGAGTAAAATATGTCGTTAAAGATGTGTGGAAGTGTTGTGAAATTTGAAACCGTTATCTATGTTCCCTCAAAATTAGGATAACTATTCTGTTTCCCATTAACCTGAGCATGCTAACAAACTAATCTGAGCTGCTGGATGCGGTAAACAATGTACCTGCTCGACATCAGCTCGTTAGCATTGTGATTTATTGAATGTCAGAATGCATTTGCTTTGTTTTTAAATCTAATGTCAATAAATAGGCCCCAGAAATTCAACTTTGAGCAAAATGTGTCTACCTCTAAGCAACAGAATCAGAATTGTGTTAATCTGGATTATCAGCACAGTTTATTTACCTTTATGTTATTGTATCTAAACACACACAGCTAGGAAGGAAATGCTCAGTGCTAAATCCCGGGTTTGGGGGAAGGTGAGATTCCATCATCTGCCTCGTTATTTGACAGTTATCCTAGGGATGGTCCGACACTATAATCACTATAATCCACCATCTATGTGGGTAATGGTAGGGATAGATGGTAATGGTTACCATAGAAACCAGTGATGATAATGAAGTGTGTCAGCATATAGCTATCTATAGACGGTCTAATTTGTGTGTATGGGTGTGTGGGTGTGTGGGCTGAGCTGATAGTCCTTCTAAAGATGCATTACACCTGTGTGTGGGCGGAAGGCATAGCAGAACAGCACGATGACCAATGTGCATGAGTGTATTCTTATC
Organism: Notothenia coriiceps; assembly: GCF_000735185.1. Classification (NCBI taxonomy): domain Eukaryota; kingdom Metazoa; phylum Chordata; class Actinopteri; order Perciformes; family Nototheniidae; genus Notothenia; species Notothenia coriiceps. The sequence continues at coordinate 52,012 of NW_011352779.1, forward strand.
CCGAGTGTAAAAGTATCTTCCGCAACTCACAGAGGAAGCAGAGTGTTCGAAACAATCTAAAAAAGACTGTAAAAAGTATGTAAAATGATACATTATCAGGGCTTGACATTATAAATGGCCCGCTGGCCCGGAAGCACTATTTAGACACCCCGGGCCAGCATAACGTACTTTCCACTTGCCCGCTCGGGCCGCGTCTATCGTTTTTCCAACCCAGTTTAGATCCCACTTCCGTATTACGCAAGCATCGACGCGGCGTTACGTCACAGCATCAACCTGGCGTTACATCCCTATGGTTACATCACTGCCTCACTGCCTCACACCCGCAAAATCGAGCGAAATACCTACCTTTTAAACGCCGCATAATATACAATATACAATATAATAGTGCTTTTTTGTCAATATGACTGACGACCACACTTACTGAGGTAATGTTAATTCATCATTTAATACCTCCTGCAGTTGATGCAAACAGGTAAGTGGATCATGCAGTCAATTTGGGATTGTATCCTGGGACTTCAGCATTCAGCAGTCCCCTGTTCCTACCTCACCCCTCCCACTGTCCCAGCCTTCACTTGGTGAGACATATACACCAATTAAAAGGCATGATTATTACACAGTCAACCCTTATTCAGAGTGCCTAATAAATGTATATATTTTTTTACAGTGCAGATTTTGGCGTTTTTGGGACCATCGCACATGTGTGTAAGTAACAAGTATGCTGTATAATCTGCAACAACTGTCAGGTGGTGTTATTGATTATCTTTGCAAAAGAGCCCCCACCAATATTGATTTTGAAAAATATCTTTTAATTGAAATATGGGTGCAAAAACAAAAGGGTAGAATTGATCATACCATATTATGTTATTATTGCAACTGTTTTTATTATATTGTATTGTTTTGTTTATATATATGTATATATATATATATATGTGTGTACAAATGAATTACTATAAAGTGTATATATGTGAGTGTGTGTATAAATGAATGAATACATCTGTGTGTATAAATGAATAAATACATGTGTGAGTACATATAAGTGTGTTTATATATATATTATTATAAATGAATAAATGTGTGTATATATATAAAATAGTATCATTAAATAATGCTGTCAGATAAATGAAGTACACAGTAATAGACATATAAGTGTGTGTTTATATATATGCCTATATATATATGTTTATAAATGAATAAATGTGTGTATATATATATATATAAAATAATGCTGTCAGATAAATGAAGTACACAGTAATAGTCAAAGTTATATTAAATATTCTGCACTTACACCAGCTGATAAGATATTTAAAACGTCTTTTGTTTGTCCTAAAAACGACATTTGAGGATACACACAGGCTATTCTGATAAGATATTTAAAACGTCTTTTGTTTGTCCTGAAAACAGAATTTGAGGATACACACAGGCTATTTATAGATGATAAAACACCAGTAATACAATCTCAGGACTCTTCGATATGGATTTGGTTAAAGGATCGTTTACTTTCAGTCAACAAATCCTTTGGAAAGACAAAAAACTACTATTCAATATCCTGCTTTACCGCGACCGCCGAAGATGAAGTCTATGACGCTATCGCGTAGAGCTACGTCGATCCTTGCGTAATGCGGAAGTGGGCGTGGTTAAATCTAAACTGGGTTGGGAAAAACGATAGACACGCCCCGGAAACACTTTTTCCCATTGACTTACATGGGGAAAGAGTGGTCTGTAAATCGTTGGATAATTTTTTTTAAACTAAATAAACTACCCAGTATGAACACTTGTATAGCCCTTATTAAAAACATTCGTTCCTCAAGTTGTAAAAATGTGCTAATAGCGTTATTCTGAGAGTTATTTCCCTCTGCATTATGAACGTGCATCTAACCCACGGGACCGAACACATATGGTACCCCGAACACATATGGTACCGACACCGGCACGTTCATGTGATGTGACGTGTTCAGCGCTACATGAGTTTTACCTTTACCCATGGATGCACAATAAGAACGGATATCGCCTTACTGCCAGCCCACGGAGCTGTAATAATGGATATATTGAACAAGTTTGCTGTAATTCATCATTTGTAAAATATTATACTACATGGGCTTTATGATGTAAATCTTGTATTAAATAAAGTTAATATTACCAACGTAGATTAACGTCCCTGTAGCTTCTTATTGTACTTGCAATATACCATTAAAGGAGTTGAACGTTGCTGTTTGCTATTACTATAATACCACGCATGGATAAGCCAGTTTACAACCTTTGCATGTGGGCACAACACGTTTTGACCCAGATTAATTAGCTATACAATATGATATCGCCCGAGGGAGTCCACACACACACACACACACACACACACACACACACACACACATACACACACACACACACACACACACACACTCTTACTNGGAGATTATCCGGCTGAACAAAACGTGCATTTTTCAAACAGGTTTGTTTTCCACAGACCTTATTTCCAGCTATTTTCCAAAACCCTGTGGAGAAATCCCATTGCATTTTGTCGAGGGCACCAGCAGCTTACTTGCTGGTTTTAGGACGCGTCACTGGCTGCACCTCTCAATATGATGCCAATATAAACAAGGTCTTCTGTCGGCTCTGTACATCAATGCCGACCTATGCGGGAAATGTCCCAGCAGTTTAGGATAATGAAGGTTGTAATCTAATCTATTACATAGCCATTATATTTCTAACTCCTAATGACAGAAAGTGCATTATACAAATAATAATACTCATAATAATAGCAGACATTTTTTAACAATGACCACAATATCATTATTTTAATAAACCAAATATGAACAATTGAGGAAAGTTAGGAAGAACTGATGATTCAAATGTTGTAGTACAAGTAGTAATGTAGTTAGTTCATAAATTACTAATGCAACAAATGTGTTAATTTTTTTCATTATAAGTCGATTTTTTTTGGATGGATGCTCGGCCATTGGTTACAATGGTGGGGCCAGTGATAATACAATGCCACCGGCCCGGAGGGCACAATAGTACAATGTATTTTGTGCAAGTATTGACAAACCTAACAACTTAAGCCTTTCAGTTATTAAAAGAGCTTTTTAAAACAAACACACAAAACCTGCATATGAACATTATCTCTATTTTAAAGCTTTTGGAATTACAGTGCAGCCCAGTAACATCTTTCTTAACGCTAATATTAAAAAGCTGCTTAAAAAAACACTGGCAGCATTAAATCATAGATGACTTCCATTTCAACACTTCCCACCTTTTTTATATTTCATGTGACCACTAAAGTATATCAGCCTTTCTACATCTTACATTTTCTTTCCTGCTTGCATGTATTTTACAGAAAGTAACTTCTGCCAAACTTCCATCACAAGCTCCATCCGTCTGCACTTATCCCTTCTTGGTAAATCTTTCATTTGAATGTCTACAGACTTATTCAGAAAAGAAGGGAGAAAAAGCCACCAATGTCCCAGCTCTCCCTCCTTTTCTGCTGCACTTGTACCCTTTTTGAGATTCTCTGTAGAGTTAAAGGAGTGACTAGCATTTACGCCAGACGGACCAGTTGTCAAAAAACAACAGCGCTGTGCCTTCTAACATGTACGCATACACAAAACACACTCCACGCAACGGAAACCACAGAGTATGAGGGGAATACCAGAACATGAAATTAAATTTGAGTCCAGAAATAAAGGCAACAGTGAACAATGAGTCAGGGCAAATACATGGCTGGCCTCTGATAGTGTAAAAAAACGAATAGAAGGCAACTTTAAAGTCATTTTCAGGCTCAAGAGATACATTTGGTGAATGAATGGAGACATTGTCATTTTAAATCCTACTTTTAGCACAATGATTTGTTTATTTCGAACTTGTGATAATGTTTCTTCTGAGCCTGTACCAAAGAGGTTCGCATTCAGGGCTGACCAGAGGTTAACAGTACAATTGCTTTTGTCAGGGATCTGTTCAATAATTCAGGGATTGTGTAAATATGGTTGTGGTGGGACAAATGTACAGTCAAATATCCAGTTTGACCTGAGGGTGGTACACAACTGTATAGTACTTTAGTGGGCAAAGCTATGCATGTTCAAATTAGATCAACCTATAATCTTTCATTTTTGTAAAGTACCTTGAATTGCCTTGTGTTGAAAGGTGCTATATAAATAAACTTGCCTTGCCTAAGCATTATGTTTTCAGGCTCAGCTGTAGCCTAGATAGGTTAAACTTTGCTACTACTAGCATTTTAACATCCAAGTCAAGAATTTACCTATAATTGACACGCTAACATGTAATTGGATTAAGCTAGAATGCTGCGGGGCAGAAGTGATTGTTCAAGCAACACATTAGTCGGTTCAAAGAAAAATAATACCAGAATTTGCTTGTCTCTAGCTTTGCTAAGGTGAACTGTTTCAAAATTTGCGTCATATGCAGGCAATGCCTATGTTACACTGTAATGGAAATGTTCTCTATTTTCTAACATTAGCCAAGAAAGTAACGAGCATTCTTGATTTTTGAAAATAACCTTAAATTCAATAGTGAAATCACAATAAAATCTTACCAACTTGTCCGACACAGACTCAGACATTGCCAAAAAGTACTTTGAGCAGAGCAGAAATGTGCTTTTATAACACCCATTATCAACATGCTTTAAAGTTTACTCTCAAACAGGTCTTCTGTTATAGCGCTATTATACTACATATAATACCCATGACTGTTTTCCCCCCCAGTTCTCCACAGTGTATGAAAAATGTCAAACATGAGAATCATTTCACTACTAATATTTGTATGCAGTATGACTTATAGGAGCCCAAGTACCATCTTGATGCCATTCACTGACTTTCCACGCGTCACAACTAAAGGTGAAAACACACTTCCAGGCAAAGAATAAACTGCTTCATGTTTCCTGTCAGAGCTGCTCAACCAAAGCCTGTAAAATCTCTTCTGATAAACAACAAAGAAAAGTGTGCTCGTCCACTTGTAGTAGGTGCTTGGCTCAGTGCGGCAAATGAATGTCTGAATGTCAAGTGCTATAAAGAGGCTGTGAAGCTTCATCTCTCACATAATTCCATTAACTCACACTCATGTTCTGCCTCTCAGGCTTTTACCATATTTGTACATATTTGGGTGACATCCATTTTATACAAAAGGTCCATTTTCAATTAAACTAAAGACTAGATATAAGACAAAATCCTTTAGATGTTCTTGTACAACAAGTGAAAGCAAAACATTCCATTAAGAATCATGCAGCCATTCCTAAGAAACAGTGTAAGAATGCAAACACGCAACAGTAAATCATTTCAGTGAAGATGTCTACATTGAAAACAGCACGAAAAGAAGTAGCTTTAAGAACTAGCTGCTTTGTCTCTATTTTCAGCCACATACGTATTTAGCAGCCGCCTTCAGACTGTGGCAGCTAGAAAACTGCTTTTATTCCTCCTGTGATTTGCTGTTGCAGCGGAGAGATGGTTGAAGAAATACTCTTTTCGTTCTAGTGACACAAGGCAGTTGCATCCTTGAATAATTAACTAGAAATACATGTTGCTATTTTCCATAGTGGATAAACCAGGGTAGTTATTAAGTTATTAATTATTATGATAAGACAGTTACAGCAGATTGGCGTTTTATTAAGGAAACTCACTTACAAAGTCAGACACTGCCAGCTAAAGCTTTATGGTTATTTTCCAAAAGTAAAAATCAAGCTTTTACTCTCTTTTAGTATAATATGTAACAGATTTACTCTTCACCAGCATCCTGAGCATCTCATGGCCGGAGCGGTGGATGGTGTTGTTAAGATGGAGGTTGTTGAACCCCCATTAGAGACAATGAAGATGTTTTCTGTATGGTGTATGTATGCATTTTACTTTCAAATAATAGAAGCAAGCACGCTTCTACTCAAAGTGCATTCAAGAGAGAGAGACACATTTAAAATGGATAAATCAATCTCTTCTCCTGAAAGGCGTGACGGTCTCATGTAACTCTCTTTTTATAAAACAGCCTTTGAGTCAGTGAACGCACACACACACACACACACACACACACACACACACACACACACACACACACACACACACACACACACACACACACACACACATCCATCTAGGAAATGAGAATAGGCCTCATTCGAGGATAATGGTCCATCACAACCCATGATGGAGTAAATGGAAGTAAATGGGATGTTGATTGAATCACAGCATTGTCATGTATACCAGATGGCAAAAAAAGGCCTTGCACTTTTACATGACACCAAAGCAATAAACGGCTTTTACAGAACCCATTTTGTAAACAAACCCTGGAGTAGATGGGAGGAGTCTATACATAAAAATAGAAAGCTTGGTACTGAATAGATGGGATAGAAGGGTTTGTGAATAATACTATAAACAGGTACAAGAGAATTTCCCTACTAGGTAGGTAAAGTCTCACTTTACACAACTTTATATCATATTTCATTACATCATGTATTCTAAATGCAGGAACACCCAGTCCTTCTAGGAAAGTGGCCTCTTTAATTACCTTGCCTGAAAGAAACTGTTTAATTTGTCTAGAGAGACTCCTCACTGAACTATAGCACATTTGTTCTCACTGCTTTTCAGCTTTCCCAGCCTGTAGATATTAATTGAACTGCTGGCGTCATGGAAACATGCTCTGAGATTTGACAAAGGCAACCAATTTTGTCGAAGAGCTCTTAATAAAAAGGACTAACAAACAATTTGTTCTATAGCATGAATGAAGTATAGACACTTCTGCCAACACTGAAGAAAAAAAAGATGTGACTCAAATAACAAACTGTTTTATCCATTTAAGCCATGGAGGGTAGTGTTGCTTGAAATGGTTTAAATTCTCAAAGTCATGCTTGACGGCTGAAGCGATATCTGTCCAACAAGAACACTTCCTTTTACATCTATGACATATAATCCTTCGTGACAGAAAACACAAATATGACACAGCAGTTCTAATCCTTACAATACTTTATAGGTCCATTCTCTGTGGTGTATGTGTTTTCACCTGTCTCCCAGTATACTGTGTGATTCCAAATGAGGCTTAGGTAATGTGTACAAACTCTAAGAGTGTTTGGTGTGGGGCACAATACATTGTAAGATATGAATTCTCTTGAGATGCCTTGGCCTTTAAAAATGCCAGCGTGAGCCTGCAACCCAGGTGTCCTTCCAGCCTAAATCCGGCCATTCATTTGAGCCGCCTGCCCCCACATCCTGCCATTTATACAGCCATCCATCCCAAAGTCAATCCATCCCTTCAGCCTGCCAACAGAACAAGCAACTTCCCTTGGTTAAACAGGCAAAGCCGAAACAAATGTCTTTCTTTAATTCTTAGATTGAACCAACTATTCAAGGTCTGCTGAATAAACCCACATGGGATCAAGTAATTATGTGATGACTAATCAGGGTTTGTAAACAATTGTAAATTATTTTGTACGTTTGACAGCCAATGTTCCCCAACACGTTTCTCAGATCAGTTACTGCCAGAGCTAACACCCAGTCAAACATCCGTACGGCAAAAAGTAGGACAGTCTATTAAATACTTCAAAGATTGAAAACACATGGATGTTCAGTTAACTTAGCTTTCAACGAGAATCTTATTATTGGCTTTCACTGAATGTCATTATGCTCTGAGTGATATGGTTAATGGAATAAAAAATTAGTGTGGCCTTCTTCAAGAAGACCTGCTTTATTTTAGTTTTTTCCCTGTGAAAACCTCATTCAGTTGATAACCTCCGAGTGCTAGCGCGATTCAAAGCGTTCTCCTGTGCTCTTTTCACTGCACTGACCAAGCTGTTAATCTGAAGTCAAAGTTGAAATAAAAACTTCAGATGTATCAACCAAGGCCATGTTAAAGGTGAATACAGGTTTTGAAAGCGGGCATGCTGTATAGTAGATGACACAGTGACTCAGGTCAGCCGCAGCTTGGGCGATGTCAGCTGATTTTTTTGAGCTGGAAAAGCTGCATGTCAGCCAAAGAAAGGGAGGTGCAACTGTGCAAGTGAGAGCTACTGCAGCAGAGAAAGACATAATGGTCAGAGGACACAGAGAACGGGGAGAAGAAACACATCTATCTGTGTCTCCCATAATGCATCACCTCTCTATCCCTCCCAGGGAGAATATAGGGACAGTGGTTGCTGAATGAGCTGCTTACACGAGAAGAACGGACCAGATTTTTCCCAAATGGACTGAAAGAGGGAATACATTATTCCTTTGCTAAATGGTTCTGGTCAGTGTTAAAACTAATCTAAGCTGAGGTAGAACTTTAAAGCAATGAACTGAACTAGACTGATTGAACTTCTTTAAAGTCACAGACTTTATGCACCTGAATTCTTTGATTTGGTTATTGTGAGACATCATGGCCCATCTTATTACCCAATGTTTTCATTGTTCAGTAGTGTTTCCAAGTTCAATTTAAAATCCTATCTAGCCCAGAAGATATATAGCCCACTTTCCATAATTGCAGGGAGAATAGTATTGTTCTTGGTAAAACATTTATACATGCAATCCTTTGGCAACCTCACAACAATCAGCTGATTCAGCAATGTAGGTTGAGTGAAGCCAGAATTGCCTTTACAGAAATAGTCTCAGACTATGTAAACATTCCTATTCACTTTCTAGCCTATGGATAGATGACAAAATCAATAACCCTATTACATACAAAGCTACAGCCATCAGCCAGTTATCTTATTATAGCACAGAGGGAGAAAGCTAGCCTGGTACTTTCTAGGATTCTCTGGCCCTGAGCAGTGACTTCCAAATGTCTCCAATGTTTGCCAGGTTACCTCATGGTATATTCCAGATGACAATAACCCCCAGTAGAAACAGAAATTGTGATTTTCACCATTTTGTGTTTGTGAGGAATAAACAACAAGATATGACATGTTTTATAGATGTTGGTAGGTGGAATTTTTACTCTGTTGAGTCATTACTTTTAAGTTTTTGTTTGAAATATGAATGAAGAACGAGTTAATGGAGGGCAAAGGCAGCAGTAACATGACAGGCACACACCCAGACAGGCATGGGGGATTAAGAGGACAGAGAAAGGAGGCTCACAGAACAGCTCTCCGGTATTGCTTAATGATTTCTTCTGTGTGTATGGAGTTTTTTTAAACTTTTAGAAACAACGGATAGCCAGTCTAACATTTCCAGTCGTAGGGCTGTGATGACGCAACACAGCCGACAGCAGACAGTAATCCCTTCCCAGAGAATATACACAGAGAGACGTGACCTCGCACATCCCCATGACTCCAAATCTAAGCACACAAAACATTGCATATGAGCATGACACTGGGGAATTTCAGGGACGAAAAAATTCCAAGAACTTCCAGCTAAACTATCAGTCCTCCATTCATCCTCTCTGCCATACTTCTGTCTCCATCTCCGGAATCTATCAGCAGTTGTCACCAAGTTGTTTAATCTTAGTTGTCATTCTTATTTCTCTTTTGTCTCTCCCACAGGATGGACAGGACATTTTGACTTTGAGGAGACCAGGGATGACACTCAGCGCAATGTGTGCATCCATGATAAGAAATAAAGGAAACAAAACAAGCTCCTCTATTTGTCTTCCCCTGACCAATAAGGAGGCTTATTTCTACGTGAGGACTGTCAACAAACAATGACGCCCTGTTTCCTGGGTTTGATCCAAATAGGGTGTTATGTGGTAGCAGATAACAGCTAGAATATGATCTTATGCATCCATTTTACTTTTTAAAGGTGACAATGACTATCGTTAATTTAATTTTAAGCAGATTTAACTGTTTTCTAAACCATAAACTAGAACCGTATATCAGGTATTAAAGTTTGGCCTGCATTGTGAAGGAAGAATTTTTTTTTCTGTAGCGATTCAACTGTAAGTGACAGGAAGTTGCATACATCCAGCAAGTGGAAAGAAAAAAATAAAGACAGAAAGATGAACCATGAATTAACTGAAGTTAATCCTTGCATTAACAGACATCAATAGGGTATTCAATGCTGTGTTTTGAATTGTGGTGGTGAGATAACACATTTTTTCAAGTGTGATCACAGATTGAGCCTTTAATTACACTGTGCTTGCTTCTCATGACATCCATCTGTTCACAAGATCAACGGACATGACAAGCAAGCTCTCACTACTCCCCTGGGCTTGAAATAAACACATGGTGAAGGCTCAAGGTTGATTTACTGAACGAAAAACGTATGTGTGAATGCAAACACACACCTGATGCACATACATGAGTCACACACACACATTGCAAAGGTATTTAAGGCGCCAAGCAAGAAGATCTGCATGCGCATTTCTATAATTACACCCGTATATTAGAAGGTGACGTTTCCTTTTTGACCACAGCTTTCTGCATGAGTCAGTGGTGGAACGCCTGTATCACAGCTTGGAGCACAAGTGGCAGCAAGAGGAAAAATTTACTTTAATTTGACAAGAGTTACCTCTGTATGTGCAATCATATTGTTAGCCTTTAACACAAAAGATTGATGCATTTCAGTGATCTCCTTAATTCTACAATACTTTTGAAAAGTCTTACAAAACATATTACATTGAGTTGGTGGACTGAATAGCAAGATATTGAAGTGACGGAAGCTGAAAAGATTAGCAAGAAAGTATTTTATCTTTTTCATCTCAAGCTTTGCTTGCTAAAAATAACTTATTTTTGAAATGCCCTAATTATTTGGTCAAGGAGCTGCTTGTTATATGTGATTCTTCTCTTGAGGTTAACCAATCTAATTGGGGTTTACATCATAGCCTCTGGATTGACTAGATGCCAGTGGTCACAGTGCTCTGCAACCAGACCATTGTTCCACCTGACTACTAGCCCTCAGCTAGAATAAAACCAGACAAGAACCCCCAACGGATCACAACAACATATGGGTGTTGTTAATTTAAAAGACAAGTGCTGTTGTCCTGTATGGCATACATGCAAGGACAAGAAAGCAATCACTTTCGCCCCCACCATTTCCATCTTTCTAATTTTAGACCAGAGTTTTGAGAAAGAATAAACACAAATGCTTAACACAGACAATGGCTCTTTCTTTGTAGCATCAATCAATGCTGCAGAAGTGCAACTGCCAGTATAAAACAACCCTAAATACATTGCGTTAGTCTAATCATGTGCAACCAATAGGGTACCATGAAATAATAATTTACAAGGGAGTTAATGGTGCTGATCAACGAGGTAGGTAGTAATAATAATGATAATCTGCAATTGTATTAGATCTGTCCACTTTAGAATATATTTGTTTTAGATAAAAGTATTTAATAGAGAGCTTGAAGCCCTGGCTGTTATTAGGTCTTTTAAATAAGCTTTAAAAAGGGATGATTTAAGTTATTTTCCGCGTAATCAAACTAAAAGTAGTGATTAGCCCAAGACGTCAATCTGGGGTTAGCGGGCAAGTTTTAAAAGGCACCACACAAACATGTTAGACGGAGTATTGTCAGAGAAAGAGAACGGCAGAACGTGAGGAACTGATACTCAAATTAGTACTTCAAGTTTATCTTGTAGCCTTTTAAATGAAATTCTCAGACATCCTGCCACATGTCTGGGACAGCAAACACAACGGTTTAGCTGTCTGAGTGTTCTGAAAAAAGCAGTCAGGTGAAAAATGACACAAACAAGTTCACATAGACTCACCTCCTCCACAGTGAGGGGCATGCATATCCTGTACTCCTTCAGCAACATCTTCCCCCTCCGCGCGTCTCTTGAATGTATTCACAATGTGTCAAACCAGCCCAGTAAACGTTCCCTCCGACGGGATGTGTGTAATATCTGGAGACGTGTCAGCGCATGTGGGGGGATGATTTGTCCGGGTTAAGAAATGCACCCCGAGTTACGTTTGAGTTCTTTCATCTGAACCAGCGGTCACTCTCTCCGTCAGGGAACGCGAGGGCAGAAATGAGCTCGGTCAGGATCGTCCCCTCCTATCATGCTGATAGTAAAGCAAAGAACAGCACCGGAACACATAGGATCCTGGCCTCCAAAATAAGGGTGTGCAATATATCCCTACGAGGAAATTAAAATACACTGGAGATATCCCTGTTGAATATTCTTTTGATTCTTATATAGTCTAAACATGTATTGCTGGTAACACTGAACACTCAATTAGGCTAGTTTCTATAGATTTAAACAACTGCGTCTACAATCATTAAACTGCATGCCTTGTTTTAGATTTACTTGATGTATTTTAATAATACTTTTATAACAATTTATTCAAACAAAATATGTTTAGCTAATTCTAGCATTATTTCAAGGCCCTCCTTAAAGTTGATAGGAAGCTAAAATGAAGATTGATGAGCTTTATCATGTGCACATGAAATGTCTTTCTTTACTTTGAAAATAAAGTTTAATATTATTATTAAATAATAAAATATTAATCCAGCAGTAGTAGCTATCTATCTATCTTTCTATCGATCTATATATATTTTTCTGTCCATCTATCCATCCATATATCTATCCACTCGCAGGGTCAAGTCATTCTTCAATACGAAAATTATTTTGAAAACGGATTGAACGGATGTGAGTTTGCCTTAGCTGCAAATTGGTCTATTCTGAAAACCGCCACAAATACGAAAAGCATGAAAGTACAACTTGCTGATAAACAAAATAATGTGCTTTTTCAGAGTGAAGTTCCGTGAGACCGTCACCATGGTACAGTAAAGAAGGTTTTGAGTTGGATAATCAACAGACATTCTCTCCCGTCTTCTTCCTCAGTTTCAGTCTGTCAGTCAGAAGAAGGGTAGCGTATTATCCAAGTCCTCTCCCTTGACCACAGGGTTTTACTTAGGGACCATCAATAAATTACTCTTAAAAACACACAAAATCAATGTTATTTTCAATACACCTGGAAATGTGGCTACAAAGTATGCTACCACATCCATGTCATGTGGCAAGTGATTCAAAACATAGGCCTATACCAAATAATATTATTAAGCACATTCAGTAAGACACAACTCTTGGAGTTTAGTATTTCTTCTGTCTTATTTGAATATTATTGGGAACATTTGAAAAAAAGTCTTGAATCTATTAACCCTCCTATTGTCTTCGTTCCCCCCCCTCCCCCCTCCCTAACTTTGGTGTTCATGGTCAAATTTGACAGGTCCTGTTTTAACTGCTTACAGTAACACAAAAGCCATTAATCATCACCACATTTCATTTAACACCCTTTCAAACTGTAAATATTGTATCAGACTACTGGTATACATGAACAACTGCAGTAAATATACAAAGAATAGACACTGAACATGTATTGCGTGTGTCAGGTGTGATCCATGTGGGCACATAAGAGCGGAAAATGTGTCAAAGTGTGTGTGTGTGTGTGTGTGTGTGTGTGTGTGTGTGTGTGTGTGTGTGTGTGTGTGTGTGTGTGTGTGTGTGTGTGTGTGTGTGTGTGTGTGTGTGTGTGTGTTGTGTGTGTGTGTGTGTGCGTGCGTGCGTGTGTATGGGTGTGTGTGTGTGTGTGTGTTTGTGTTGTGTTCAGGTGTGATTCACATGGGGGGATTGGGCACATAAGTGGGGGGGGAACACATCTAGAGTGTGGGTGGGTGGGTGTTTGTGTGTGTGTTTTATCTGATCCGGATGGTTACTAATTCCTTTTCTTTATGGCGGTCATTTTTGACCGGGAACACTATCACTGAAATAATCTTCCATTGCACATTTTTGTAATATCAATTCATAAATCAGTGATTAATAAAGGTGTGGCCCGAAATAAAAATACATTGTACTTTATTAGGCATAATTGTCAATAAAAAATGGTCATGTTATACAGAGTTATTATATGTTTTTTTGTCATTCAGTGGGTAATTTGTTGAAGGTCCCTCAGTGAAACACTGGTTAAAATAGTGTATGGGTTAAAAGCATAGAGGGTTAAAAGAGGAGTCTCTTAAGTGAGCTGCGTCCTCTACTGCAAATAAAAAAACTAAAGCTAACCCCTCCGCGATGAGACCGCCCCCCTTTTCAAAGTCACATTTCAAGGTTGTTGTTTTTAGAGTAGGTCAGAAAAAAACAAGTTCCAGGTAAAAGACGCTCTCCTGTTTTGATATACTTCTTGTAAAAGCAGCTTGCAGATGCATCGGAACATTTAAGCGGTTATCAGCGCCCCCAGCCCTTCCTCTTCTCGGCCTGCAGAAATGCGACGCGTTGGCTACTTGCGGGAAACAGGTCGATTGAACCACAGCTCAGGAAACATCAGTTCACTTCACTGCTGCTGCTGCACATTCACTCTGCATTTGTCTTGCCACCGTCACCTCTTTCATTTCATTTCACACACACGTAGCTAGGCCTGCATAGTTCTGGTTAGGACGCTATGAAAGCAAGAGGAACGCTTTTTTGACAGAAGCATGATATTCTGAATGTGACGTAGCGTGTCCTTCTATAGCCTAGGGAGGCCTACCTTAATTCCCCCACCGTTATAATACAACGAAATGAAGCATCCATCCCACACGTATGGAAACGAATTAGTGTTTAGACCTTAGCCCATGCTACAGATTAGACAGAAGGCAAAATAACACTGAAAAAACAGGCAAAGCAAAGTCCCCATGTCAGCTGATTTATAGCTTTAAGGCTTCATTCAGTCATTAAATGCAAATAATCTGCAATTACATTTTAGATGTGAGGTCTTTAGGTTTATAATTGATCATTTGACAATAGGGAGACAATATAAACAGCAGGGTGAAAATGCATGGTTGTTTTGGTGTGGGTGTATCAGTCATATGTTCCATTTCAAACAATTAAACCATGCAAAGTGGAATGGCCTGCAGATGCACCTGCACATGTCCTTTGCTGTAAGCTATTATTTAGCACTTTGAGACTTTACATTAAGGTGATAAATCAAATTGAGATGTATGCATTTCTTAAAGTATGTCCCTAACACCTTCTAGTCTCATGTCATGATAGAGTAATATGCCTTTCAGCAGTTTGGTGATGTCTATGGTTTGGGATTACTCATAGTAAACAAGGACGTCCTTCCCTGTCCAAGCATTTAAAAAGATCTGCTCGGTCGAATACATAAAGCACAGCTGAAAGACAAGTGAGATAAGCCTGTATCTTTGATGACAGCACTCTTATCAATACAACAGTTACACTTACTTATTTAAGTCATGCTCGTCTAGACAAATAGAGAGAAACGATCTAAACACATTAATAAACAGTCACTTTTAATCAGGGGAGGGGTTGCATTGCTGACACCTCTGATGTATTTGGGTCTACACTCATCAAAATCCACGCTCATATTTCTGTGTTTAAGATGCCAACAAGCACTATTTTGCGCTGTCAGCGCATATTCAGAGTTTCCCCCAGAAATATATTCATGCAGGGTTGCAAACTCTCTGAAGCAGATTTTAATTTTAACTCTCCACATAATCCCTAAACTAATGTGTGAGCAGCTTCCTGAAATAGGGTCACCAAAATGTTACTCCATAGACTCCATACCATGCCTTCACATGTAGATGTTAAGTTACAAAGTTATTGAAAGACAATATGAGACGATAAAGTTATCCATTAAATTAAAGGCTGTTGTTCTTCGTGTCTTTAACAAAGATACAACCGTTATGTATTTGACCGGAAACAGTTTAAAGGCCCTGTTTGGTTTAGTCCCCTTTACCTGACATTAGTCTTATAATACGTTTTTTTTTTTTTTTGTTCTCCATAATGGTCTAACATTGTTTAGCAGCAGGACATTTAAATGGGTTTTATGAATTAAATGATGAATGAAGTGAGTATTTCCTTTCTGGCAGTCAGTGTTTAATCCTTGTATTTTGTTCAAAAGCTGTTACCGTTCACGGTGTTCGCGGGTCAATTTTGACCCATGATTTATCTCAGTCCAAAACACTCAAAAATAATGACTATCATCCAATATTGTTTTAACTAACTAACTTATTATGCATTTATAACCGTACAATCCTGTTGTAATTTTATTTTATGGCCCCAAAAAACATTACACCACATATTTAAGTACTTGGCACTTGCACTGCACAACCTCTTATTGTCAGATGACAATGAGTATAACTGATAATAATTGCCATTTGAGGCTTCATTCAGTTTGTTTCAATCGTATATTATTTTCAGTAGATTCATGTCACATTCAGTTTAAGGTCTATAGATGCTGAGTCTGCACTGGAATCAAGCTGATTTGAACTCAGGTCTTAAGGGCTTTCTCTGCCACACGCAGGAAATTGACTGACCCACATTAGCTTCATTTATGGGGGCACTGGACTGGAGCCTTTCAAAGCATTGAACTGTGTGAAGACAGGAATGCACAATGCAGACATTGAAGGGACACCTTCTGGTGAACGGTGGCCATTGCACTCTGTTGCCATTAATACGACCGTGTCCAATCACAAAGTCCTCAATTCACCCTGATTATTCAAATAATGAGTAGGCATACAGATCAGTTGATACACCTTACACACATGTATTTATGTTGCTTTCGTCACTATCCTCTTTTGTGTTAATTCTCCTCCTACATTATCATCTTCAAGGAACGACAATGGTATTTCCTTGAAAGCACGAAAGGTGTTTCATTATTTAACATTTGCCAGTATAAATAGACTGACATTACAGCTAAACCTTGGATAAACCTCGTCTGACCGCGGTCTAGGCTCTTGTTACGCCTGTCTGAAATTTATTTTGGGGGGTCCTCACTGGGTCCTCTAGGCGCCACAGGCAGCCCACTGACTCTCTCCTCTGATTGGTCGCCTACCTTTTCGTTCCCTTGACAAGCAAAATAGTACTAGGTAGAGTTTGGACGCAAGAAAAGAAAAGAACCGTACATAATCTTAAAATGGACACCCCGAAGATTATCGAGGACCGATCCGAAAGATCCGATGGGAAGATTATGAAGATGGAGGTTGACTACAGCTCAACTGTAGATCAGCGTCTCCCCGAATGCGAGAAAATGGCGAAAGTAAGTGTGAAAGAGAACAGCGCCGGCTGAGTCATGGTGCATCAGTGTGTTAGCATTCAAGCTAGCATCGACTGTTTTTCTTTAGAACCACACTGAAACGTATTATAACCTATTTATTGAGCGAACATTGATTACAAAACGTTGATGTATGTTTGAACTTTAACACGTCCAAGTAACAATTTCTTTGTAACAGAGTTTGTAATTGTGCTTGCTAGCATGCTAACGTACCTCATAGACATCATCTTAAGCTAACTAGCTAGTCAGGCAAAAATGCCTATTCTATTTGTCTCTATCGAAATACATACAAAGTATGGGATAACATTCGTCCCAAGTACAACAAGTATGAACTGATGCTAACGTTTGTATTACGTGTTGCAGGAGGGCAAGCTGCAGGAGGCAATTGAGAGTTTGTTGTCACTGGAGAAGCAAACCAGAACGGTACGTGGTTCCTGACAGCAACATTACATTTCCTTTTAATTTCTCTGTGGATGGTATTGATTCACAAATTGACTTTCGGCTATTTCTCAGCTCATTATTAAGCAGAATGATTCACAAAATCTGCCTCATTTGTAGGTGAAAACATACAAAAGGAACTAATGTATGTCTTGTTTTGTGTGTATTTAAGTCCTTGTTCTTATATATCGGCTTTCAACTCCTGATCAGGCGTCAGACATGGTGTCCACCTCTAGAATCCTTGTGGCTGTGGTCCAGATGTGTCATGAAGCCAAGGACTGGGATGCCCTGAATGAAAACATCATGTTGCTCACAAAAAGGAGGAGTCAGCTGAAGGGGGTAAGATATTTATTTTTCCCTTAAGCCTCTTTTTATTTTACAAGTTGTCTAAACATAGTCTTATTAGTCCAAGAAAGTAAATGTTCTTGTGCCACAATCAAGTATTCTTTCCAGCAGCATTACTGACTATTCAAATGACCAAACAATAAATACTGTTTGTCGTCAATATATCGTTCACACCTTGTACATGCAGCATTATTCTCTTGTTTTCAAGCATTGGAGTCCGCTTTTTAAATAATTTCCCCTGAATGACAAATATGTTCTGGGAAAATACCCATAACCAGAAATTATACAAGTTACTGACTTCACAGGATTTCCAACAAACATGATTTACCTAATGCTTTGCAGCCATTGTTTTTCATGCTCTAATGACAACTCATTTTTGTATTCCTCTTTGTCTTATCAGGCTGTTGCCAAGATGGTGCAAGAATGTTACAAGTACGTGGATACGGTGACCGATCAGCCCATCAAGCTGAGACTTATCGACACACTTCGCACCGTGACTGCTGGCAAGGTCTGTAATGTATACTAGACAAAAATAGAGATATGTAGATGTGAGCCATTGTCACATTAAGTACAACATGTCACATGTGCTAGACGGCGAAGCTAGAAAGTCATAGTTCAAATATGACAGAAGAAAGATTTGTCTATCCAGTGTACTATGAATCCTTCTTCAGGGTAAAGACACAATTACATTTAAAAAGGGTTTACGCTATTTGATGGTCTAATTTGAATGGAAAATGTTTATTCTCTCAGGAGTGGATACAAATATATGGGTTACTTTGTGGTGATGACTAAATGACTAGAGACATAAACCCTTTTACCCTCAATAATACACCAAATATGTTCTCCTCACAGATCTACGTAGAGATTGAGCGTGCCAGGCTGACAAAGACCTTGGCAAATATCAAGGAGAAGAACGGAGAGGTCAAAGAGGCAGCTGCCATTCTTCAGGAGCTGCAGGTAAAAGACTGATTGCTTTTATTTTCTTTAAAATGATGAAAAATCTGTATCATCATTGTGGGATCAAATGGGGACACGTCTATGTTCAAGTGTTTGAAATCATTTGATTGTTGGGCATAGCTTTTGTCACCATATATAGAGAGACAATGCACACATGGTAATGGTGTGAAGTTTAAAAAAAATGGTTTTCCCAACTCAGGTCGAGACATATGGCTCTATGGAGAAAAAGGAGAAGGTGGAGTTTATCTTGGAACAGATGAGGCTTTGCATCGCTGTGAAGGATTACATTCGCACCCAGATCATCAGCAAGAAGATAAACACCAAATTCTTCCAAGAGGAGGGCAATGAGGTAAGAGAAAGGGACCAGGAATTGAGTGGCAAAATACTGCTGTAGTTTGGTTGAGTTGGCAGCCACTTATGATGAAAAACATTTGGTGGCAGGCCTGTGTGTTTGTTTTACAACACTCTTTTGGAAGCAGCTGTGATTGACGGGTCTGAGCTGAGAAGGTTGGCGTTTGTGAACTTTGGAATATCTATTTTTTTCTAATCAACAACTCAGGAGTCCAAGCTGAAGTATTACGACCTGATGATTCAAGTTGACCAGCACGAGGGCTCCTACCTGTCTATCTGCAAACATTACCGGGCCATCTATGATACCCCCTGCATCTTGGCGGACAGCAGCAAGTGGCAACAGGTACACAGACTTTCCTTTTGAGGCCACACTTTCATATATCAAAGTATTGAACATATACATTTAGCTATTTTCAATGACGATCTTGACATAGTTTGCAGTAATATCAATTAAACATATCTGTTTCAAAACTGTTTACTCACTTTGGATGCTGTTAAAACGGCAATGAATGCATTTTTTTCAGGCCCTAAAGAGTGTGGTGCTCTATGTGATTCTTGCTCCTTACGACAACGAGCAGTCAGACCTTGTGCACAGAATCAGTGAGGACAAGAAATTGGAAGAAATCCCTAAATACAAGTAAGACATAATATATTATTCACCATTCCACAGACCCAAAGAGATTTTGGGCAAAATCGAGTACATGCCATTTGGCACTTTTTTTAATCAAGAGTATTTTTGCTACGATGAATGGGTTGAGGTGGACCCCAGGAGGAAGACAAACATCTTTCAAAAGGGAAGGCTATCTGAATCAGCAATCGACTGTACAACACGTACATAATGTGACCATATTACATTTAACGCGTATTTCAATTACTTTGACTGTCTTTGCAATTGTGACATGATTTGAAATATCAGTACATTTATAATTTCTGAAACATTATTCACATTATCGTTGAAGATTATATATTAGAACCGGGTTTTATTTAAAAGGTTCTGCACCAAACAAGGATATTTTAATTAGTCTGTAAAATATCGTTTGTAATCCTGAACTTCACTTCAGCTCCACAATATTCTTTTCAAATTTATATTTTCACACATTTAGCCTTCTCCTAATATTACAGCAATGTGGGTATTGCACTAGTCCATATTGCGATTTCAATACATTTCGATCATTGTGCAGTCCTACACAGCACATGTAGAGAGACAACCGTTGCCTAACTGTTCAGTTAATGTGTTTGGGTTTTACAAAACGTATTAGATGTTTAAGTGCAGTTGTTATAGGGCCATCATGTGCATACACTCTACAGCTGGTGGTAAAATCACGGGGAATGTTCAATATTTTCCTCTTCTATTCACAGGGACCTTCTGAAACAGTTCACCACGATGGAGCTGATGCGCTGGGCTGCCCTGGTGGAGGATTATGGGAAGGAGCTGAGAGAGGGCTCACCTGACAGCCCCGCCACAGACGTCTTCTCTACTTCAGAAGAGGGGGAGAAACGGTGGAAAGATCTGAAGAACAGAGTTGTGGAGCATGTAAGTCCCCCAGTCAAGTGTAGACCTTTCTAATGGAACTGATGCATACATCTTTAGGTGGGTTTGATGATAATGTGTTTGTGCTTGGAGACCAGTCTATGTTGGAGACATCTAATTCAATATATTTTCTAAGAGCTCCTTTACTGCCTTGATGTCAAAAACTACGCTGGCAGCCAGGAACATTCAAAGTAAAATTGGTCATATAGAAGCATCTTATCGTGACAAATATTGGCAATGAAAGCTGCAATAGACGTTATAAAACTGTCACTTTGAGTTTGACTCGGATAAATGGGATAGGATGAGAGTGAGTGATGAGCATTTATAGTGAAAAGTGGGAATATGAATGTCCTCTTAAACACTGACAGTCAAAGTAGAACTGTGTGATTAAAACCTCCAAAGATTAAAGATATTGATATTAAATGACATTTTTCTTTTTCTTTTTCTTTTTATACGTCCTACATATAATGGGGTTTGGGGGTTTTCAAACTGAAAAATTTGATTGATTATTTAAGTGGTTGTGAATCAAATGATATGTAGTAAAATTAATAGAGAATCGTTGAAGTGCAATGCAAGCAAATGGGGAAAGTAATGGGTGTCATATAAAAGCTTAACTGGTAGACTTTTATGTACACTAATAAAGCATACCTGTATTTGATTGGCAATGGATGTTTTTATTCATTAACATATTTTTTAGCTTGTTGATGTGACCTAAAAGGACCTTTTTTTAAAACAAATATCATTATACAACTATAATATGATATTCTGCTGCATAAATGTTTATTAATGTCATTCTCCTTTTTACCACAGAATATCAGAATAATGGCCAAATATTACACCAGAATCACAATGAAGAGGATGGCTGGACTCCTCGACCTCTCTATTGACGTAAGCAACAGTTAGACTAATGAGACATTTAATTCAAAAGGACTTGCAGTTTTTAGGTTTCTTTTGGGTGAAAATTAACTGTATATATTTTTTTCTTGCCAAAGAAACATTTTGAAAGAGTATTTATTATTCCCTTGTGGAAAATTTCACTAACTGCAATTTATTCAAGCCAAAGATAAAAATAGGCAAAAAACTTTAACATCACTTCAAAGTGGGACACAATTGAATCTATACACACGTGTATAGAGGGACATAGTTCAAGTATTTCAAAATGAAGTACCCTGTATAGTTGTAGTGCAGTTATGGATCAGATAATCCAAAGATTAAAAAAACACAAGTCCAGAGGCCTGTACGACGAAGCCGGATTTTCGCTTGGTGGGCTAACTTCAGGGAAAACTCG
The DNA here is from genome assembly GCF_000735185.1 of Notothenia coriiceps. NCBI lineage: Eukaryota > Metazoa > Chordata > Actinopteri > Perciformes > Nototheniidae > Notothenia > Notothenia coriiceps. The sequence goes on from NW_011352779.1 coordinate 73,805, forward strand.
GGGTTTCCGGTGCTTCGACGCTGGTTCTTTTTTTTAGCAGGCTAGATTTCCATGGTAACTTATGCTGAGCGGCTAACCTGGCTCCGGAGCAGGTTAGGTTCCAGGATAGGAGATCAACTCAGTGAAAGCACCGCCTGCTGACCAATCAGAGCTCAGTTTGCAGAGTTTAAAGCTATCAAGTTATATAACAGGATAGAGGAAATACAGAAAAACTGCCGTTGCAGGAAAGACGGCCGTCAAAAATCAACTGACTGAATGTGAAAATGAATAGAATATCACCTCCCATCTTCAGAGCAATCTGACTATTATATCATTAGCGTAAAGAAAGCTTACTTAAATATCTGCCACAACATAAGTAACCGGATCAAAGTAACATTAAGTACAGTCCACGGCACTGTGAGTGCAGACGTCGATGTGTCCCATTATCATTCATATCACATCATAATGTATCATGTATTTCCTTATCTGAGTCAGCTGAGCCGTATCTGGCCGTGCAACACTCAGTGTCACATACTGTACTGTATGCAGAAGTATTATTTTAAGCAACACATTAAGTTGACGAAACACTCCAGTCAAATGTAATTAAAGTCAGATCGTGTCTTAGACAGGGCAGTGATATCATAAACCTGTTAATGTACGCATTCAAACACTTTTTCTTTTACCAGCTGTATTCACCTTGCAGGTGCAGCTATGTGGCTTTGATCCTGGTTAAAGTGTATAACTCATGGATGTTTAAAGTTTAACGTCTTCATATTTGTCTAATATTATAGTTCACTTTTCATTCAGGAAGTATGACGCTGCGCTTTCAGTGCGCTTCTCCATGTTTGTGATTGGTCAACTGGCGCTAACCCCGCCCCTTTTGTGAACGTGCACCTAACTAGATAGGACACGGCTGGCTCGAGTCCACTGGATAACCCGCGTCGTAGGACCGCTCAGCGAGAGCATGTATGTTTTGGATTAGACCAACCGGCTAACTCAAACATATCCAGGTTACGTTGAACCGGCTTCGTCGTACAGGCCTCAGGTTGAGAATGTTTGCATTGTGAAAAGACTAAGAGGATGTCTGTCTGCTCTCATATTTCATCAGGAATCCGAAGAGTTCCTCTCCAGCCTAGTTGTAAACAAGACCATCTATGCCAAGGTGGACCGGCTGGCAGGCATCATCAACTTCCAGAGGCCCAAAGACCCCAACGACCTGCTCAACGACTGGTCGCACAAACTCAACTCTCTCATGTCCCTTGTCAACAAGACCACGCATCTTATTGCCAAGGAGGAGATGATCCACAACCTGCAGTGAAACAACAACGTAGTGCATTATTCTATGTTTTGGTTCATATTTGTTTCTGTTTCTTTTCCTTCTGTGGGAATGTTTTTTGAATATACAGTATATTGGGGGACAGTAATCGCAGCGCTTTTACAATGTCATATAATTGGATAAACATCTGTAGCACATGCGCAGCACCCCGACTTTGTTCATTTTTTTTACTATCAAGTAAAACATTGACAATAAATACATGAGCACCTCCCTGGCAGTGTCTGGATCTCTAAATATAGTTGCCTTTATAAACAGTAGATTACAATGTATTACTGTGTGATATAACTATAACTATAATCTCTAAAAATGTAAACAATAAACTCCTCACATTTGGTTAACAGTTGTATGAAGGTTTTATACAGTATTTAACCAAACTAGTGTACATTATAATATGACAAGGTTCTCATCACTGCAAGACATCACCTATGTGTGGGCTGTGTTAAGGTTTGTCAAAGTACAACGCAAATGCAGTATTATTGGTAAACTTTTGACAATATGCTGTTTTATCCCTTAGTTTACATGCTATGAAGTCATATAAAACAAGAGACCTGGACAAGAGGGGTAAAGAAATGTCCCTTTTAGTTTTATTCAAGACACCTGGCATGGTGAATCAAGATTGATGAAGTTCAGTCAAGATTTTTGTCGGTTCTTATCGGGAGAAAAAAAAGATTTCTACTTCTATGCGACCACTGCATTTTACCAATGTGAAGTGTCCCGTTATGTAAGTGAAGTACTTGTCAAACTTGGCAAAGTAAACTATTATGTCTTTTTGAAAAAATCTTTTTCAGTTAAGTCGAATGTCCTCTATTTGATAACTGGACAACAGTCAAAATACTTTACTGGTGAAATAATCCAACCTATGAATCTTTTGCCCCTTATTCTGATGTTGTACTCTTTCTTTTTTCTCCATCAACTTAGAAATGCCCCTGCTGTCTACATCAAGTTTAAACAAAGGTGGAGCACCAATAAATGAGTTCAAAGCTAAGCTATTCTAAACTTGTTTATTATCTTATAATTTTGGTTTAATGGATCGTAGCTCAGCCATGCCAGTAACTTGGTTATAAAGGAGCGCCCAGTGTAATTTCTTTTATTACAGTGTCTATAACTGGTCTTAAGTCTAGATGCTCATCAAAATGAGAGCCACTGTTCATTCATTCAAGCCTTTATTTACCCAGGTGTATCCCTTGAGATCATTGATCTCTTTTTCAAGGGAGACCTGCTCAAGTAGGTTCCACATGAAACATAAAAACATAAAACAACAGAACAACAAAAAGGACATCATACAGCATCATTACAGGGATTACAATTTACATAACTATCCACATGAACAGGTACCAACAGCATCCGATTGTACAACATCCAACCGAGCTTTAAAAACATTTAGTGGCACCAGATTGCTCAGCTTCCATTTAATTTGCAGACTATTCCAAGACAGAGGAGCTGCGCATCTAAAAGCTATCTTCCCTAAGACAGTCCTAGCAGTTGGCACATTTAATAAAACTACAGCATGCGATCTCAGGCAGTAGCCACTTACAATTCGCCGTGAGATCAGGGAGCAGATGTAGGATGGAAATTTCCCTAACATGGCTTTGTATATGAAAATGTAGCCTACCAGTGACTGAGCCTCCGTACAGTTAGCGAAGGCAAACCTGCCCTTGGATACAGGGTACAATGATGGGTTAATGCTTTACAGTTTGTCACAAATCTCAGTGCACTGTGATAGGCAGCGTCTAACTTGATCAGGTAATTGGCCGGTGCATTCATATAAAACAAATCACCATAGTCCAGCACAGGTAAAAAGGTCACAGTGACTAGCCTTTTCCTGGCCTCAAGTGAGAAACAGGACTTGTTCCTGTAAAAGAAACCTAGCCTAACCCTCAGTTTTTTAAGCAGGTTATTGACATGAAGTTTAAAAGAGAGACAATCATCAAGCCAGATACCAAGGTATTTGTAACAGGTAACCACTTCAAGTTTTATTCCTTGCGTAGTTACAATATCTAAAACAGGCTCTGGTGTCTGTTTAGCTTTTGAAAAGAGCATTACTGCAGAGCACACTGTCGCTCTTCGCTTTCTCGATGGACCTTTTATGCAAAACATTTCAAATTTGATATATAATTTGCTTTTCACAGCTGTGATTGCACACCTTTGTAAGGAACAAAAAACGCTAAACAATAATAACAACTTTGTTTTGGCACTTAATGAGTGTTACAACAGATACAATGCACCTATTGACCAAGAACAATATGTAGTATGACAACTCTTTCCCAATTCTGTTACAATTTATTTTCTGGCTTTATAAACTTTTTGGGAAATTATTAACTGAGCGTGCAGCCTACACCTTAAGTGTTTTTGGACACTTCTATACACATGCCTTACAGGCTAGGATTATGCTTAATCAATTATCATTGTTTCATTGACAATAAGATGTAGCCTACTTGCAGCATTTGTTCCAGGATTAATGTTCTCTTCTTTTGCTCTTACTATTAAGTTAGATATTATTAGGATATTTAGTTATTTTAAATTGCATGGAGCTATATCTACAGTGTCAGCCTGATCATCTTTGGATGGATAAAAACAGCAGTCAATAGTAATATCCTGTTTAGTTGTTGTGCATGTTTTGAATCAGAAACAAAACCAATGTTTGGCCCCATAGGTATTTGCAACATTTCACACACATTCGGGCCTTTTAAAGCAATAAACCGGTCATCAGGTACAAATGAAGTGGTATTTTATGACCCCAGCTATAATGGATATGGAGAATTCTACAATGTAGGCCTAATATTTAAATTCTATATATTTCATAAAGGTATTGGATTGGAATAGGTGTATATAAACCATGACACAAAGTATATATATTTTAAATGAATACAACGAAAAACATTTTAGACAAAAGTATTTTGGAAGGAATATCCCTGCCACCAGAGGCCACACACACACATACACACACGCCAGTCCTCTCAACCTTCAGATCAGTACATCCCACTATGCTTTGCGATGGTCTGACAAGTGGATCCAAGATGGCGTAGAAAGTAAAGCTAGGTAAGTGTTGACTTCCCATTTTCAGCCCTTTCAGTTGTCTTTTTCATCGCAAAGCCTCTGTCACGAATCCCCTCCACAAATCATTATGATAATGAAGAACGCTTTGAGTTCATGCAAGGATAAGAACACGATGTCACATCAATGATATGCGCCTAAACACCGTGGCAAAATTACAGGCCCGAACCCGTTTTGTTTCGGCCAAGCTAGCTAGCTAGCTAGCTAACACCAGCTAGCTTGCTAACATTAACAAACCAGCCAGCTATTCTTGTTGTGAGCTTGCCAGTTCGGTGCCAAGAAAGGTCGTGTTTTGGCTAGCAAGCTAACTGTTAGCAACGCATACTCTGGTTTGTGGCAATGCTGTTTACCCTGTGCAAACGCGAACGGCAAGTTAACCAACATTTCAGGGGACATTTTTTTCAGGGCTTTGTAACGCTGCCGTCATCGGTCTCACTTGCAACAGTCATGACAAGTTCAGTAGACAAACACCAGCTACAAATCTACCTATTGAAACGAGTCATTTCCAACGTGTGTGTTCATTAACGTATGCTCTATTGATATCTACTAAATGGACTTTGAGAAATGTGCAAGACTTACAGCCGTGTTTTCTACACGTTGCTGCAAACGATACTCTCGAGCCAAATAACGTTATGTCCGGATAAAAACAATCCCTTTTGGTTTTACAACTATCTTCATCAATAAACGTAGCTTTATATTTCACTTCACTGCAGTCGAAGCTGTAGGTTTTGTAGTAGGATGTCCAAGCTGGACATTAAAAACAAAGCAGGTGTCGACCCACTCTATCCCGCCAAACTATTTGTTGTTGCCCCTACGAAGTTGCTGGCTTTGCGAGCACCAACATTACATACATCTATTTTTACTGTTACAAATAGAAGTGTAAAATGTTGCATATGTTTTTAAATAACCTCTCTTAATTAGAGAAGTTACTGCGTTAAGATCAGTACTATGTTTGGTTTCATCTTTGACCCTATTTTCCATTTCCCCAGCAACTGACTGTCTGCTAGCTCAGGTGATTTATATGTTGTTCCTCTGTTGTAAAATAGTAATATTATAGTATGTCTTGGTTGCCACTCTGGCAATAATGTCAAGACATGATTGCCCTTTCATGTGGTGCATATGTTTCAGCAATGGTATTACTATTTAACATGTAGAATGTAAACACGCTTCCCATAATACATCTCTCTTGTGGGAGCAGGGGCCCGACCAGTGTTTCTTGTTTAAGATTCTCCAGAGAAGCTATGTGTGTTTTTGCAGTATGGGTGCTGCAACACTATTTTTTGTAATTGGCCAGTGGCTTTGTAATGCCATACAACCTATGCATAACATATCAACATATAGCACCATATAACATAGCTTAGTTTGCACAAACTCGAGTAGTGTCTTTCTGAAGAGATGGAGATTTGTGTGCTGTAACATTGTATTTGAGGAAAAAATAATATTGCATGTGGTGCAATCTTTTGTTTTTGTACCTATTGTTAGCCTAAGTGGTAATTTTTTGTAAAACAAAATGCAGCTGATGCATTTTACATTTGCTAAAGAATGTATCTGTATGTTATGGTCCTAAGGGACGCAAACAGGCTGATTCAAAGTCAGCTGCTACAAGCATAGTTGCCTGTTGCTCAGTAATCAAAACCTAACTATATGAAACACTTACTGCTATTTATTGCAAAATTACGCTTTAGTGGCAGAAGTACTCAGTGTTTGCCTTTTTTTTGCATTTGGTTTGGCATATACAATTCCCACAATGGGCCATCTGGTTGTTGATGTTTTCTGCTTTAACATACAGTAGCTGTCTGCTGCCTATTAAAGAACTAGCTGTCACAAATATACCCAAAATTACTGAGCCACAAATACACATTAAAATCAGTTTCTTTTGAGCGAGTCACAATTAAAAGCTGATTTTAACACGGTGGTGAGGGACAGGATGGAGATTCAGCATCAGCTAACTGTTCTGGAATTTTAATTTGAACCCAAAGTTGGTTTTGCAAGCTAGTTTAGCAAATAATCACAAAAATAAAGCTTTTGTGGCCACATTTCATGAGTCAATGTTTTATTTCTCCCAGCCTGAGCTGGTAAACTGAAATGCCAATGGTGAAATCAGTAGGGTGCAAATGAAACCAAAAGTTACTAAGCCATTGGCCAAGGTTGAGCATTTGATGCCCTGATGTTCCCCAGCAGGTCATTCTGTACCATCCTTATCCAGATCTGTGCTGGTCGGTGTGACAAGGGCATGCTGCCTCTTGTAATCTCAGTGAGAGGTTTACATTATCATGCTGTGGCCCTGGCCTGCGGCTTTTATGTTGACTGTTTCGGCATTGAAGAAATGTTGCTGGTGCCATCGAGACTCATGATGGGCATTCTAAAGTAAATTGCAATAATAGCTTTATCTTGCAATAACTACAAAGACAACGCGCACTTTAATTACGGTGTATGTTTATTTGTTAAATAATCAGTAACAGGTACTCCTGTAACAAAATGAAGATCACAGAAGATGCAGTCCGGAGGATGCGGCTGATCCAACATGGCTGTTCTTTGCACTGCATACATTGATTATCAACAATTGTTGTCTTTGAGTATCTGCTAAACTGAGAATATGTGTCTAATATCTTTAGCTAATCTTTTACATATCCTGTCTTTGCTCTTTTTTGTTTGTTTTGACAGTAATTGACTTGAAATGCCTTACATGACCAAGTGAGGGTACCCACGCTTCGAATGCATAAAACTTGGTTGGCATTTTAAGAAGAAAGCGATAAACAAATCCTCCCACTCATGAAGGTAATATTCACACTCTGGTGAGGATCCACAAGTTAAATACGAATTGAAGCCAGTCTAATTAATAAGTTGAGATTCAATGTATTTACCTGTTTGCATTATGTTCCTAAATATGCTAGTCTCTCCGGTGCATGTGAGCATGATGAATTCTCTACACCAGACATCTTCAACGTTTATCAGGCATGTATAAAAACTGTTTAAAAATGTATGAAATTTGGTTGCATATTAAACTGCGCCTACAATAACTTGTAGGGCGTCCTAAAGTATAGACATGCATTTTTATGATGCTAATAAACCTGAGTTAATTATTATTTCGCATTGGTTATTTAGCTCCTATGATTTTAAGTTTGCATACAAATAGACTGTTTTGTTTTTGCTAATAATGTTTAGTTCATGATGCCGTTGTGTCTATTTTAAGACATGTTTAAAAAAAAAAAAATTAAAACAACAATAATCAAACAGTAACTTTGAGGACCCTAGGGTTAGAGGCTGCCTAGAGTACATGCTCTGAATTACAGTCCACAATAGAGATTCAGTATATTGGCATGCATTCCCATATTATTATTCCCATATATTCTGTTTTAACCATTTGCCCCTGTGGCTATGAAGTGTCACAATGCACCCATTTCCTTCTGCATACTGTCCAGCACATCCTACTAGTCTTAAAAAAGGCTTCACATCATACATGATACATTATTATAATGCACTAAGTCTACGCAGTCAGATGATACCAAACCGTTGACTCCACTGTGGTTGGCTTTGGTGATGGAGATGATAACAAAAAAATGTCCCAGAAAATGCTTTAGGCTTCTCATGCTTCTCACTGCTTTCCCATTTGGTTACAGATGTATTTGAACGTACACAGTGTTAGCAAAGGGTTTGAATATATGGAATGTAAGAGCCTCATCCTCTCTTCCTGTTGATTTATGAAACAGATGAACCACATGAGGATATGACTCTTGGTGAGCTGACTTCCACATTGCATGCTATCACCCTCAAAACACAATTTTCGTCAGAGTAGAAAAAAGTACTATTTCTCAGAGCGCAAAAAGATTTCTTCAAATAACTTGTTTTATACAACCACCAGTTTAAAACCCATATACATTTGCATTACAATGATAAAAGAAAGATGTATACTTTCCTGGAATAATGAAATATTTTTATCCCAAAACATAGCGTTTGGTTTTAGATGTGTTGTGTGTCTTTCATTTAATGTCCTGGAGATTATAATAAAGTAACGTGTGACATTTCAATATCAGTTATATTTATGAGATTATAATGTAATGATATCAAGATTATAAGTGTACTTTACTGACTTGCATTGCATGTGGATTTCAAAGATGATTCTCCAGATCAATGGTCCTGACATACTTCATATAGGGGTGTACACATTTCCTTTTATCATTGAAGATTGATTGAACATTAAATCAACATCAATGTGAACATGTACATTTAAAAGCATCCTTTGCACTTTCTTTCTATACCTCTGATCTGCCGTCCTATCAACATGCCCTCATCCTCAGCTGGGGGGAATGTGGACATTTAAGTTATTATAAGATCATTTCCTGTAAATTCCACCTTGAGGAACTAAGTGTTCTTTTGCTAATAAGTGTGACACACAATGGGACTCGAGGCCTCCAAGTATTATTTACATTATATTACGTTTCAGTCAGATGCAAGAATAAGGACAGAAACTTTGTCTTACATGTTAAGTATGTATGGGAAGTGTTCCAACAACATGTGTGTTTGTGGGGAGTTTTATATTTCATATTTGATAACGTGACATGTATGCACTTACAAACATTCACAATAGTTATCTGACCTATTTGCATGTCCACTCTTGCACTTGTGCCAGTGAGCATGCTTGAGGTCATTACAAATCAACTGTAAAAGAAACACTGCCAAATGCCATGCAGGGAAAAGAAAGGCAGTTTTGAAGAATCAAATGTTTTGGGTCTACGATTTAAAAACTTTTGATAGACTTTTAATGAAGCCAAATTGAATAGTTTCCCACAAAGGAAGTTAGTTTAGTTTCTTCGTCCGGTACAGCAATCATTTAAGCAATCTCTAACCCAGTGTTACACTACAACATTGAAGATGATAAGCACCCCATCATTCACCTTAAATAGCTTGCAGCCAAATGTTGTCAGCCCAATATACACAGATAAGGTTGTTTACTCTAATCACCCCGGCTCCAGAAAAGATGTTCTTATTATTCTGCATTTTTTTTTTTTTGATTGCAGAAGTTTTGTCCCTGAGTCATGGCGGACAGGAGAGCGGAGAAGTCATGTGAAGAAGCAAGCAGATCGTTAGCAAGGCGGGAGTACGAGGCGGCAGTCAGCCACAGCACGGACGCCCTGGTGGTCCTTGCACCCCAAGCACCACCTTCGGGTGCCCCTGTCCCACAGAGCCCTACATCGCTAGTGGCTGCCACCGGACCCCTGCGCAGCCGGGCCCTGCTCTTCCGAATTGCTGCCTTCTTGCAGCTGGTAAGAACAGTGGCTTCCAATACATGGTGTTGTCTTAAGTGATCACCGTTTTCCTTCCTCCTATGTAGTTTTGTGGTACTGAAATACCTTTTTTTTAATTTGCTGTCGCACCAGTCAACCACATTTATGTTGGGGGATGGGGAACCCTGTTCTTGGAGAATTCAAAAACATCCCAATTTTTAGACGGTACCTTCCATTTCAGCGAAATAATAACATTTTCTCCTTTCCCTAAAATTGAGTCATCACACTCTAATGGCAGTGTACTTCTAATGACTTTGTACAATATCATCAAGAGAAAGAAATGAGAACAATAAACCATACTTTGTTCCTCCATGAGACTGTTATGTTATCTTCCCTAGCACTAACATTACACCAGTTACTTAAGCCCTAAGATTATGGAAACTACTTAAGTCTATAATGATAGTGTGAGGGACTCCGCTGTGAGGCAAAGATAGCCATTCTTGGAGCTTATGTGAAGCTCTGACCCTGCATCACAATATTCCCATTTGTTATGGTAACCACTTTCTTAAACCTTTATTTCTCCTTCTGCCAACAGAAAAATTATGATGAAGCAGATGAAGACTGCAAACATGGTAAGTGGCAATTCAGATTGGAACCATCTGCTGATACTGTACAGTAAAAATGTTTATACCTAGTGGCAGACAAAGTGTGTGTATATCTTACAGTGGGAAGCCTCTAACATGCATTAGTGTCAGCGTAGCAGGAAACATCTTACATTTGGACTTATTTCTTTGCAGAATCTAAGCTGTTAATAGGTTAATGTAATTGCTTAATTACTTCAATGTTTCAGAGAACAGACCTAAGCTAATGTACTGAATTAACTGTCCCTACCTGTTCCCTGTGTATTCTTCCTCCTGTCATAGTTCTGGCAGAAGAGGTGGCCAGAGGAGACGGTTCGCTACAGGCCAGCTTGCGCTCCATGCTGTTGGATGGCAGCCTGCAGGATGTTGCCAGCATCCTCTCCAAAGCCTTGTATGGAGAGCCAATGGTATGATTGATGGACAATGTACACAATATGTGCATACAGTCGGTCTACACATTGACTGTAATTAGAATGGACTACCAAATTCACATAAAGCTAAAATATTATGCCTGTTGAGGTCATACATTCCTCACCCTTCTGGAGGACAGATCTGGATAATGCTTCCTTAAAGCATTTAATAAGGTTGTGGGGGAATGTCATTAATTACATTTTTTTTGACAGAAAATAGTCTCCAATTGAGTGCTGCAGTGGTGACGTGTCTTTTCAGGCCGACCCGGAAGTAAGCTGCGCAAGGTTTCCCCTGACAAAAAAGCAATGGGATTTCTCCATAGGATTTTGGAATATTGTAAAGAATAAGATCTGTGGAAAACAAACCCGTTTGATAAATGCACGTTTTGTTCAGCCGGATAATCGCCACGTCTACCCTACTTTTATAATTTTCTAATCATAAATCTAATCGCCAGAAGCAAAATGCTAACGTCATGCTACAGTCGAGTACAGCAGGGTTGCAAGACTTCAACGTCACGCCAACTAAGATATTCAAAAATACAGATTCAAAATTGTACGAAGTTGAAGCATTTGTTTTAACAGTTTGCAAGAGCGCAGGTACTTGCTTTCAAGCAGAACAGGGGCAAACAAACTTAGCGGGAGTGTTTACGTGTACGGCGTAATGATGTACAACGTCCTTGACAACTTCTGTAGTCCTATTCAGCCACTTGTTAACAACCATCGTTTTTCAGACAGTTTAACTCTTCAAAATCACCAGTGGGGTCACTGCTGATGTATTTAATGTCGTAGAACAAAACGTAATTTATCTGTTAAATTTGTGTCAACCACAGACCTTATTTCCAGCTATTTTCCAAAAAGTAGTTAAAAAAAACCCATTGACTCTGAGACGAGGGAAGTGGTCAAATGCTAACTCACTTCCGGGTTTTAGGACTCGTTCCTGCACCACTCTATAGGGCCTATTTTCCTTATTGACTGACCCTACTCTAAATGAGCGCCTGTCTCACCTCCTCAATTAAAGATCCCAGCAGAGCTTATCTGGTCCTGTTTTTAATTAGGTACATGTATTTTCTATACATGTACCTGATTTGAGTCATCTGATACATTTTAGAACAAGCAAAAATAGAAAGCTATGGACATTTAAATGAAAGGGTCACTCATTGATTGAATTAGACCTAGGAAAAACTGTTGGCAGGTGCCTGCATCCTAAGTGCTGTGTATCAAATGACAACACACTTGTGTGACACATAGCACAGCTAAACTCTACAGCAGGGGTGGGGAACCTTTTTCCTCTCAAGGGCCTTTTCAATTTTTTCAACATCCTCCGAGGGCCGTACAAATTATTGACCTCTGCTTAAAAATACTAAAATCACAGCCCATTCATTTCGCCTTTCTTTCAGGCTGTGCAAAGAAACAGCAACCTCTTAATCCAGATATCTCACAATGACTCGGTTTGGCATGACCACCAAAACAGAAAGATATGGACACAATATGTGTGCAAATGTATTTAGTTTCCTTTCCATGTGGACATGATTTAAGTGGGGGGGGGACCTAACCTCCTCTAGGGGGGTCCTGGGGGCATGCTCTTCCAGGAAGATATATATATATTTTTAAATGTTGAAGTTAAAAGCATCAATCTGGTGCACTTTGAGAGCAACATTAGGAGATCTATGGATACATCTCTCAACATCCATTATGAAACAGAACTCTAACCAGATTTACTTTTTCTTTATGGATATTTTACAAATCACTCCCTTTTCAAACTGTATTCTTGTTTATTAATAAGAACTTTTTTTTACTGTCATATAGTATTTTATACCCGTTTGCTTTATTCTCTTATTTTTTTATAACTATAATGATCATATAAAGATGTGCCTTTACCTCACTGGTTGTAGAAAAAGCTTCTTATATTTGTTAGCATAGCTAGCTAACCAGATGCTAATAACAACAAAGTTATTGACTGTATGATCAGTATGACAGATGAAAAGATCGCCACATATACCACGTGATGACACGTTAGGCTCGTGTTGTGTTCAAGGACACTGACCGTGGCCAGTAAAAACAGGCACTCGCTTGTTTAATTCTTTTGCGGTCTAGATTTATTAAATTTTTTTCTTTTTTTGTTTGTGTTTATAAATTACCTCGAGGGCCGTACCAAATGGTCTCGTGGTCCGTATATGGCCCGGAGGTCCCCCACCCCTGCTCTACACTGTGTAGTTCCAATTTACCACATTAATATACAAAAATAAAAGCAGGATTAGTTGAGGGAAGACCAAGACAGTGTTATATATAGTCTGATGTGTTAAAAGTGGAAGTAAAAAGAGGGGTGCTATCACATGAGAAAACAGGCCCAAACTATGTCAGGAAAATGTTTGTTTTTGAGGGAGAGAGAGACAGGATTGTCCATGGAGAATGTTGGAGGACCTTGTGGCCAAGCTCAACCTGTGTGTGTGTGTGTGTGTGTGTGTGTGTGTGTGCGTGGCAGTGGGCAGGAAGTGGTTGAAAACAGGAGCAGAGTGGAGCTGAGGGAGGCACCTTGGCAGCAAAATACATGTTGATTTATAAAGACATTGGCTAGGTTTAGCAAAGAGAGGAGAAGTCAGCTAGGAGAAAATGGGGAAACAAGAAAGTCACCCTGTTAAATCCACAAAGTAACACTTTCATAAGTGAATAACACCTCACTTTATTTTAGAAATTAGTTTTCAAATATCTTTAGTAGGCCTCATAGTCATCCAACAGTAGTTTGAAACCTTATCAATACTAACTTACTCAGCTCTGATACATAAACTATTTGGATTAGCCTGAAAACTGTTTGTTATTTATTTTTTCTAAAAGGTCTTCTATGTTTTTTTATTTATTTTAATTGTTTATTTGGCAGGGACATTGCACATTAATGAACACTTAAAACAATAAATGTGTCAAGCGCAAATATGACGGATTTAGCTTTGAGCTACTTTCCATCGCAGTCCCTCACATAAAACATTTAAGAGAATGACATTTACAAACATAGCTAAATGTGTTGCCTTATCATCATGTTCTTCAACATTCAAAATTAAAAACTATCTGAACACCAAAAAAAGTACATAAACATCTTCATTATTGCCTTCTTTTTTTTTTTAAATAAAGTCTTAATGAAAAATCCACCAATATTAATTGTTGAATGATAAAGTCCTTAGTAAGCACCTATGTGTGCTATATGCACTTCATCTAGATATTGCACTTTTTTTTCTTTTCACACTTGTATAATCCAGTTTCTAAATGAATGGGTGGTGATGGATTTACATCTTGCCTGTAGATACTTGAAAAGGACAATATAAATGTGATTACACCAAACAACCTTTGCCAGTTTATACAAAGTCATTTGTTTTATAGTGATCATAGCATTTATTTATAAAATAAAGTATGTTATAATGAAAATGCTTTTCTCCTTTCTCAAACAGAATGGCATTGTTGCAAAAGACCTTTCCAGATTAAAAATGCTCTTCTCAGAAGTAGAGGTAAGTGTCTTCATCTGGTTGCAAGCTGCCTTACTGTTGTGCTGTCTTTTAACAGGTGATGTACAACTAATAATAATATTTTTTCTGTCCCAACCTCCACCCACTCTGCCCAATCGTTGTCCTTGTCAGTCTATAAACGGGGAGATGGCACCAGAATACACAGGGGACCAGGAGGAAGGTGAGCAAATAAGTAGCATGGGTCATTTTCAATACTTCCCGAAACTGACAATATACCTGGTACCAAAGACACCAAAGACTTCGAACAGAAGATGATTTATGTTTAGAAAGTCTTAAATAAGCCAGTTGGCAGATTTGCAACTGACTCTTAACGGGTTACAAGCTGGCTGATAGTCAGTTTACAAAGTTTTTAAATGTTTTTCTTGGCTTAGTGTTATATTGACCACTTGGCTTTGTGTTTTCACAGAGGTCCAAGAAGGCTGGCAATTCCGACCTCCTCCCCGAGGAGTCACCAGCAGTGAGGAGTACACACTCTGTAAAAGGTAATGCAAACTGGCTTGTTATTTACAGTATATGTTGTATATTAAAACAATGTAAAATGCTGGCCAAAAAATTGCTGTTTTTGTTTAATATAAAAAAAGTCAACTTTAATGTCAAGCTTTCAGTTTGTGTGTACAGACAGAGATCCAAATGACGTTTCCAACAATCCCGAATACAAAAATACAATTATACAATATACAGATATGTAAATCCTATATACATAATCAACAGACACATTTACACATCTGCACACATTAAGATAAAAAACACAATAATCAACATACAAAATAACAGTCACTTCAATGTCAAAATCTTTGGGAATTAGTGCAAGATGATAATGAAAGATGAAATGTAGCAAATCCTCATATTTCTGGGAAACATTTCACTTCACAAACATGTTTTCAGGTATCTTTTGTGTTTTCATGACGTAACACAATTAGTTGTAATTCTCAGAGATGTGTTTTTTTAGTTGATTGACTACTTGTCAGCAGCAGTTGAACACTCACTTTGTCTTTGCTGTAGGTACTTGGAGCAGGGTCTTTGTCGGTACGGGGCCCAGTGTACGTCAGCCCACTCTCAGGAGGAGCTGATGGAGTGGCAGAAGCGTTATGCGTCACGCCTCATCCGCCTCAAACAGCATCAGGAGAGCAAACACTTCACAGAGAACTACATGGAGAACCTGATAGAGAAGTGGATGAATTCCCTCAGCCCAGAGAAAGTGGTGAGTGCATGCGAGATCAAAAAAAGCTCAACGGATAGAAAACAAGAAAATACGATGCAAATCCATGAGTTCACTTCCTTATAAGCCCCCCTAACACAAACATGTGTCGTGTAGTGATTTTGTTAGAAGCCTCACCTTTGTAAGTCTAATGGGGTAGTTGTGCTTCGATGTTAAGATTAAATATATATATATATTTTTTTTTCCTGTTTGCATATTATTATTTTATAACTTAAGAATTTGAGTATCCCATATTTGCACAGCAATAATAAACTATGTTAACCCCTGTCCGGGCAGTCTTTTGTATCCGAACCAGACAAGCTAACATAGTTATTATTTTCCTAAGCTGTGATTATTGAAGGAGGCCCATTCATAAACATTTATAGAACTAACCACCCCTACACCTTGATCTTTGAGGAATACAGTATGTGATATGTGCATGTCGAGCAGTGAACTTAATTGTAACCACTTGTCTTTTCTTCCTAGCTAAGTGACTATTTAGATGGAGTGGCAGTAGAAACCAGCTCCAGCCTCTCTGTTACTGTTGCCGCCAAAAAATCTGCCCACTCCTGGACCTTCTCGTTCTTGTGCAAGGTACGATGATATGTTTAACACCAACTATGTACAGATCCAAGTGTTTAACCAGGTCATTTATCAGTACAACACTGAACACAAGGCAACATGCCAGTGCTAGCTGTTGGTCCTAAGCATCTTTTGTTTGTTTGTCTTTTTTATCTCCGTCTCCTTGACTAGCCGGCTAGAAAGCTGTTCCGCATCGCCCTGCTCTACGATGCCCACCGGCCGCACTTCTTCATCACAGGGGTCTCATCTGAGGAGCGGCTGCAGACCCTCCCCAAAGGCTGCCAAGAGTGGACCCCAGGAGAGGAAACAGCAGGTATGCACTGGCTTATTAACGTTACAGTGACAGTCTTTTTTGTGTTTGTTTGCAACGCAATTTTAAAAGTATTTACACTAAACCATTCTGTTGTTACAGTGGCGCCAGACAATGGCCTGGACCATTGTATCTACAAGGTAACGGTGGGCTTCAGCACAGAAATCTTCGGTACCTTCCGACAGACCGCTGTTTTTGACTTTGGCTCAGAACCTGTGCTGATGAAGCGAATCATGGTGGATGCTGCCTCGATTGAAGGTAAGCTAAAGGCAATAAGGTCATGGCGAGTCATTAGCAAGCTTTCCTGATTTATATCAAATTAATTAAAGTACTTTTTAATAAAATGGTATCTATTCAGACAACAGTTCTTTATATTGGTGTCAAATTGTAGATAGTTTTCTAATCACGTTTGAATAGGTATTTCAATTGGTTAAAACAAGCTGCTACAGTAATCAAATCTGTCAATAACCTTCTAGTCCTTTCAGTGTGTTAATTTGTACCAAAACATCTAAATATCCATTTTGTTTTCAGACCTGGAACATCTGCAGGCAGCCAGGCAGCAGCTCTTGACCACTACGAAGCGCTGGGACCCCTCCTGTAAGACCATCGTAGAATTTGTTCCTAATGAGACGATGGCAGACCTGGAGCGCAGCCTCCTCTCCAGATATCAGATCCCTCTATCGGCCGACCAGCTCTTCACCCAGTCAGTCCTGGACAAGACTCTGACCAAAGAGAACTACCAGGCCCGGCTGCATGACTTGCTCTACATTGAAGAGATTGCACAGTATAAGGAAGTTAGCAAGTGAGTATACACGTTTCTATGGTTTCCTACAGGGATAGTCAAATGGGTTTTTCACAAGAGTACATCATAAATCTGAATAATATTTCATATCTCGGGAATAAATAATAAAACCCGCAAAACAAATTGATGTTGAATTCCTTACGCAGTGGAAGCAAGGTCATTAAAATGATTATGAATTTACTGTAAACTGCTTTAATAAGATGATAACAGTGTAAGTTCAGTTTGAGCCTGCTTGGTGATATAAATGTTATCCAGTAGGTAATCATACCAGATCGTCATTCTCCACTGATGAAAGCAACTCTAAGACTTTTCATTTCCGTGACAGTCTGTTATATATGTGTATGTAATTTGTATCTTGTAAACGATTTAAAATGAACAAAACCAAAGCTTGTTTATAGTCCCTAGAACATGAAGAATCATTTATTGGTTAACCACCAATACATTGAGTTTCTTTTTATGTTATGTGAACCCACCACAAGATGTCAGACTCAACCTTTCTTGTGAATTGTGTGCATTTTAGAGAGAGAGAGGGAGAGAGAGAGAGAGCGTATGTAACTCACACACAGCTGGACTCAAAGTGTCAGTTTCATTTAATAACGCTTATCTAAGGTTATTCCTTTGTGTGGAAAATAGTGTTTTTTTCCCTCTAGAGTAGACGATTGTTATTCCATACCTGCCGCTCCACTGGTTTATGCGAGCACAGTGGACCCTCCCCCACCACTTCAAATGTCTCAGCTTTCTTTTTTGTTCACAGTTTGATGTTTTACTCATGACTTATGGCGTCATTTGGCTTTTTAAGGAGTAACACTCACCTGCAGTGTAAAATGTTATTTCAATCCAATTAATTTCCTGTGTGCATATGAATAATCTCACTGCCTACTAATACATCCGTGTCCCGGTTGGCTCTAAGGCTTCTCACGGCTGATTGAGTTTCAGCAGGAGATCTCAGGGTTAGGAGTGGATTCCTTTCATTGGAGTACTACGGTTGTTTGAATGCAACATATGACTTAAAATAAACCCCAATTAGAATATCTCTCTGAATAATCTCACACTAGATTGATTTCCTGCTCAATGCGTCATGGTCATGAAGCATCACTTGATTATCTAAAGTGGTCCTCCATTACTCACCCCATGTTCAACATGTCTTGCTGTTTTCCTGTTTCCTGCTGTAGAGATAGTATAGCCAGAACGCTGATGTAAAACCATAGCAAAAAACCTCAAGAGTCCAGTACAGAATATGTTCACTCATCTGTCAATCATCCATCACAGTTTATCACCAATATTGCTTTTCTATCTCATCACTTCATTTCACAGCAGATAGGCAATGTAATACAAGCTTGAACTGAAAGAACCAAAACGTGCTTGGACATACTTTCTGCTACTGGTTGACTTGACATACGAAAAATAATTTGTCTGTCCTTTAAGGTTCCTCGCTGATTTTATTTTTAAGCCTTTTACACATTTAAAGAAAATATGTTTGTTTGGATTTTTTACTTTTAGCTTTGCTTTACAATGGCAAATGCACAAACCTGCAAATACGTTAGGCCCAGCTACAAAGTGGTCATCTCTCTGCTCAACAATACAATACAGCTGATGTTTAATGTGTGTGATGATAATATCAGTAAATGGTCTGCAGGTCCTTAAGGGGTCTCTGTGTTGAGTCAACACTCCGAAAATACACACATGCCTGAGGCTTGCATACATGATTCATTACAAAGGTGATAGGATCACGATCTGTTTATCATATCTTTTTAATGGCTGTGTCTAGGGTTGTTGTGTGGTATACACATACTAAACTGTTAAAGAACAAAAGGGAGACTAAAACCATTTAACTGTTACTTATTAGTCATTGCTAATCACCTTGACAACGCCTACTTAGTTAAAGGCACTGCTTGATGCACTGACTATTATTTAATAAGTCTAGACCAGCTTCTCTTTAAGAGAATAAAGATCATGCCTGCAGTGCAGTGTGAATATTTAAATGTACAATTATGTGTATGTGGCATAAGGCTGAACTTCTACAGGGTTAGAAGGTCCATTAAAGGAAGGATATACATTTGCCTCTGTCACAGGAGAACATGTGATACTGGGACTAGTATGTAAATAACATACCACAGAACATTAATCTGATTGCTATAATGTTTACTTTGATGTATTAACTAAAGCTAAACGTCTACAACGTCATAACCAAATATCCATGTGTGTCCCTCCAGGTTTAACATCAAGGTGAATCTCCAGCTAGTCACCAGCTTCATGCTGACGGGCATCTCTGTTGGAGCCAAGTATGCCCAGAATGGACAGCTCTTTGCACGCTTCAAACTCACTGAAACACTCTCTGAGGTAACTGAACTGGTTAAAGAGCATCTTGCAGGTTTTTTTTTTTTCTACATTTATGCTTAACCTTGCATGAAAATTACAATTTAAAAAAGTGAATCTAGGATTTGATATGTTTTACGAGACATAAGGGCAGGAATTCAGAGGGAAAGGAGCAATTTTGAGCTCTGCTCTTAAATACGGCTTTTTTTTAAGGTCATACGTCAAACGCGTCATATTACATCACACAGGGGACACATCTCCGCTCTCTGACCGCGGGTATAGTAGAGTTGCGTTGAGTTGAGCGGTTGTGTTTTAGTGAGCTGGTATTTTTCGGTAGTTTTACATTGTATTTCACCATTTGTAATCATGGTGCAGTATTGTGTTTGTGCAGGTTGCACAAATACCAGCCTGTCAGGACATTGAGTCCACAGTAAAAAGGACCGGAGCTAGCGTTCGTTCCTGGGTGCGTTGTGCATCCACCTCCCTGCAGCACATACGTTTTCCTAATAAAGCTGTCACTGTAGTGTATATTTCTGTATATTTGTTTGAAAATCTAGTGTATTCATCATTTTCCTACACATTTATTCACAGGTGTCTTTAACCTGGAAGTTGCTCTTTAAGTTGTCCATTGTTATTATCAACACGGTTTTCTGTTTGATCACGTTTAATTACTTAAAAGACACCTATCATGCTATATTTAAATGATATATTGTAGGGCCATACCTATATAAGGTATATTTATACATTTCTGTTTTCAAAATACCAAACAGATCCTGCATTTTAGCCATGCCTCATTTTGCTCTATTTGCTGTTCTCCAGCTCTGTTTTTGCAGCGGGCTGATTCTATGAGCTGCAGTTGACCACGCCCCCCTGCAGGAGAGGGGAGCGTGCTCTGATCAAGTCAGAAGAGGGGGAGAAAAAGAGATCTCCGTCCTCCGTGTTTTATTATATGATTGTATAGAGTCGTTATTCATTTGTTTTAAAGCTCAATAAATAACAAAGAAGACCTTTGACCGGCACTTTTCTAATTTTGTCCGGAAGATTTAAACTTTAACGGACATCAACTGAAACTCTGCCGCACGGTCCCCTCGTTCCTTGGAAGAGGCAGAGAGGTGGGTGTTTGTCATCTGCTGGTGGACTAACCGGAGAGAATTACAGTGCTTGCCTCGACGGGGAGGGATTGCATTGAATTACAGCAGCGGGAGCAAACACTTGAAGGGCAACCATGGCAACCATGCGCGGGAAGTCTTCTTCGCTGCTTTTGTGGCAGACTACAGCGCCACTTACAGGCCTGGCATATGTACTACAGCGTCTCCAGCGCTTTCGAGCGTCAATGGCCGGCCGTGGCCCAACCTCTCATTCCCCTGATAGGTGGAGAATTGACCAATAGCCGTAGCGCCACTTTACTGACGTCAGTAAAGTGTTCAAATCTGGATCCGTTTTGATCAGATCCGTTGCAGCCCCTTTTTTAGAGATTTGGGTATGGAGGGAAATAGAGAGGGTTGTGTTTTCTGACACTTGATGAGTTCCCTGGAACACCGGGGACACATATTCATGTATAAAAGATGTACAAAAGTCCATTTTGCATGATAGGTCCCCTTTAAAGTAACATTGTCTTTTTTCTCACCTCAGGACACATTGGCTGGACGGCTAGTGATGACCAAGGTGAATTCAGTCCTCGTGCTGCCGTTAGCCCGTGATGGGTACAGCAACCATCCGCCCCCCGGGGTGAAAGAGCGTGTTTACGAGGCTGTGATTGAGGAGAAAACCAAGGACTACATCTTCCTGAGGATCTGCAAGAACTGTGTGGAGGAGCTTGGGCTACTGCCGGACAGAGAATTACAGGTATGGTCTGCAGCAAGGGACAAGCAGGCACACAGAAGTGCTACAGCATGAGGCTGTACTGCTGTCACTGCCATAAGATACATGAGAGTGGGGAACTGACATTAGTGGAAAGGGCAGGCTCATGATGGCTTTCACACATGGCATTTGGTGACTAAGAGATGTTATTGGGCAAGAATCTCGGAATTTCTTGGCCCTCAAAATATTTATGAGATGTAAAGGATCACTTGTTGATCAGCATTTTAAAAAGTGGTTACAGTACTAGTAAGGACTTTTGGGGGGAAAACCTGTCTGTTGTCCTGTCTGTCAGTGTGCGCTTTGATGGCAAATCTCATGTCAGGATCCCATTTTATTAGAAATCTCCACCCGTATTGAGTGACTATCTTCAGCAGCATCATCTTGATCTACTTCCCCCTCCAGCCGGAACATTGGCAGACGTGTTAATAGTCATCATAACTATCCTCCCCCTGTCTCTGTGGGAGCATCATCTTCCATGTGATGCTGCTACTACCTTCTTTACGTACTTCAATTTCCTTTCCCCATCTCCTCTATGGGCTCTTAATATATTTTCACATAGCCTTGATGTTTTATGCTCCTCTTGCATATATCACACTTTCCTGTTCTTGTGTTCTTGAAAGTATTTCTCCTTCTTGCTTTCTTGCTCCTCCCCACTCTCCTCCTGTTTTCACGCTTTTTATCGCTAGTTTGTTTTTCCTTCTCAACTTCTGATTTTTACACTCGTATCCTTAAGGCATTGCATCATTCAAAGTATACCTGTTAGTAATACGTCTCTGTTTGTATGAAAAAGAGGCCCTTTATCAGTAGCAGTAAAAAAACATCTTAGTGGTTACATCAAACTAGTGTAAGCCAAGGAGTTGAGTATAAATGTAAATGGACCACGGCTTCCCGAGAAAACAAGGTTAAAAGATATCGAAAGGTGGATATACACGTAGGCCTTTTTATTCATGTCTACACAGTGACATGTTGTATGGGTGGGATCACTCGAGGTCTAGAGAAATGTATTTGAACAGAAAAAGTGATAAACCTAATGATTATTGAACTCCAGAAGACACTATTGTGGTCTTGATTGTTTGGTTAAAAAAAATATCTAACTTGAGCCCTCATGCTTAATAGTAACCAAATATTATTTATAGTTATATTGCACATATTACTTGTGTTGTTTTTAAATGAATATGGGTTCTTTATGAATCATTAAAGAGGCTGAGTTAAAGGTGGGGTAGGTAAGTTTGAGAAACCGGCTCGAGATACACTTTTTGTTATATTCCATGGCGTGCTCTTAACATCCCGATAGCAATGAATATCTGAAGTGCTTTGACAAAAAATCCATACAAAAAAATGTCATCTGTGGAAGCTGTAGTACTGTAAAAAGCACGACCAATCATTTTAGCCGGCCCGGCTAAAATAACTGGATGGCCTACCTGCCTGTCAGCCTTCCATCTGTGCACAAACTTTTCTCATGCCCTCATTGGTCATGTGCACGTTCGTGTGTGTTGGAGGAGGGGCTCTGTAAGGAAGTGGCAGATTTTTTTCGGCTGTGTATTTTCAAATTCTAGCCACTCGAGCTGGTTTCTCAAGCTTACCTACCCCACCTTTAAACCAAACATTAATATATTTTATCCAAAATCATACAGCACAAAAAAAGGCTTTGATTGAATTGCTTATAGAATGGTATCCTTGTCCTGTCGATGGATATAGGTTGAATGCTTGTTTTACATTGCTTGCTTAATAAACTGTCTGTCTTGTCTTTGTGTCAGGTGGAGCTCCAGTTCCAGCTGAACAGACTGCCGCTCTGTGAGATGCAATATGCCCTGGATCGCATCAAAGATAACGGCATCCTCTTCCCTGACATCGCCCTTAACCCCACCATCCCCTGGAGCCCCAACAGGTGTGTGTTCACCATCTGCACAACCAGGCATTTCACTGCTGATCAAAAACTATTTTAATCCAAGGCAACCATTGATATTTTATTCTGATTATCGTTGCTACCTCCTGCGTGCCTTCATTTATTCATTTAATAAGAAATCTGGGAAAAATCTCACATACAAATGAATGAAGGCACAATCAAATGTTAATTTACACACATGACAGACTGTCTATGTGGCATTGAAGATGACATTTGTATTCATATTGGATTAAAGTTCTAGATTTTACATTATTTCAAACCCGAGGGAAGATCTTTACAGCGTTCACACCCATTCGCTTGTAGGAAATACTGCTAATCCTAAAGTGCTATTTCAGAGGACTTCCTTTAATACCTGCAAATCACTTTAGCTCGACAAAATGCCCTGACAGAGAGGACACCACATTCATTTGAGAGTGGACTGAACATCCCTTGTTTTTCTACAGAATATGATTGAACTGGACTTTAGTTTGAGTTGGAATTTGGATCAATCATTTGTTTCATATAATGTTTGCCCAGGTGTTCATTTTCCTGAATTTGAGTTTTTAAAGTTTCTTTATGGTGGTTATTCATTCACTGCGCTAGTCTGTAAATACAAATAAAATGTTTGTTGTTTTTGTTAATTATAGTAATGTCTCAAGTTTTCTAACATGTGAACAAGACAAGAGATAGTTGAATAAGTTGAGCTATGACACCAATGTGCTGCCTTCCTTTCGCATTTGTGAAAGAAGTAAAGTAGGCATATTGTAATAGAACCCCATTAAGTTCATCCATCCACCTCTGTTATAAACTCACACACACAATCCGATATCTCTAAGCCCCCCAGCTATGTTGCAGTTGGAGCTCCATCAGTTGGTGTTGGTGGATTCACAGCTTTAGAGGATGCAGTCTTCATAATGAGGACAGTAATGCGAGAAGCTACACGCTACAGTCTATCACATGTGTGCATCTCTCTCTTCTACCCATGTATGTATAGTGAAGATGACTGAAGACACATACACCCACGTTGGTGAACAAGTGTTTCTCCTTTCTGTGTTTCTGGATGTTACCCATGCCTTTTGCACATTCATGAGGAAATGCGTTGGCACACTGTCTGTGGTTTCCCCACCATGGCTGTTTGGTAATTAAAAACGTGGGTGCTCGTTACATGTAAATAAATACATTTGATTCCTTACTTCAACAGCAAATACACACTCGCAAGACTTGAGTTGTTGTCCTGACCTATGTGCATGTCATATTTAATAGTGCTAATGTGAAACCTACAATGAAGTCAACTGTGTAATACAATGAAAGAACATTCACTATGGAATTCTAGCTAATAAAGTATCCAACAGGCAGTAAGGGCTGCCATCGTTACACACAGTTTGTCCATCATCTGACATGTGTACATGTATTTGTGCTTATGTTTATCTATTTATTAGTTTCTCACTTGTTGATGCAATGCAAAATGCATAAGCTAAGGGACTGAGTAGTTTGACCTTTGTTCAACCTCCTCCATTCCTTACCCACTTAACACTCCTTTTGATCCTGCTCTCTTTTATTATCTCCTATTTTCTTTCTTGTACTATTTCCCCCTAAAGCTTTTCCCCCCAGTCTATTCCCACCCACCTACATTAATCCCAAACACCCCTCCCACCACCCCCTTCTCTTGCAACTTCTTAAGTTTTGATTTTGAGTGTGTGCAATATTTCCTATCTTTTTGGGCAGTATCTTTTCTTTCTCAGTTATCTCTGTCCCACTGAGGTTAATTAGGTGACAGAAGGTCTCATTGTGTTCAAAGCTATATATGTTTGATATGTCTTTTTATAAAGCAATATTTTATGTAAATGAACAAAAACGGCTACTTTTCGTATTTTGATTCCTCAAATAATTTCCTCATTCTCCCTTTGCCCTTTAGGCAGTGGGACGAGCAGCTGGACCCCCGTCTGAATGCCAAGCAGAAAGAGGCCATCCTGGCCATCACCACACCGTGCTCCATTCAACTGCCCCCCATCCTCATCATCGGGCCCTACGGCACCGGCAAGACCTTCACCCTGGCCCAGGCTGTCAAGCACATCCTCCGCCAGGACGATAGCAGGTCTGTTCACAGGCTTTCTTGTTTTACATTTTAATCTCTGTTGCTTTTTTCTTTTTCCCCCCATTTGTTATTAGGAAATGTGCACCTTGTTAACAATCGATTACCTTCCAATACTACTGTAGACCCCTGTTCTCTCTATTTCATCCTTTAGTATTGAATAATGTGCTTTCTTAATCAAACCCAAGAACATTTATAGATAAATACTTTATATCACCCTACCTTGCTTCTCATCATCCAAAAAGTCTTTGTCCCAAAGAAGGCTTCACAAATTGTGGGTTTCTATGAAAATCAAGGTTTTCTTATATTTTGTATCTGAAAGCAAATAACTTTTATACTTACACCACTTTATGACTTGGTTTTTTATTATTATATATTTTTTTCTCTCTGTAGGTCAGCACGAATAGCTCAAAGGTTTCTGGTGTTAAGCAGACAGTCATTTAGAGTGTCTTCACATGTTGAAGGGCTTTCAGCTTTAGTGTTAGGAAACTCAGTACCTGTGAAGAAAATGTTCAGTCTTTGATATTGATCAACAAACATCACCTTTCTCTCAGATTTATATTTGCTATACGCAATCAACATTTTCCCATGAGCTCATTAATATACTCTCACTACAAGTATGTCTAAAACAATCATACAATAAATCCTAGTGTCTTGAAGATGATATCATATTATCTCACACCTCATAGTAAAATAAAGCACAATTCATTAGTGTTACAACCTTGCATGTTTTAAACATTGCTGATTTTATGTTATTAAACTACCTTTTAGCCATCTTGGCATTTAATCGGCAACCTGGAGGTCTCATGCCTCAATCTTTGAACTTCCACACTCTCTGTGGAATAATAGATGCTACAATGTGATGGAGTATTTTGAGGGAAGGAGAAGGTCATGTAGATGTGTGCATACATTTGGCATCATTCAGAGTTTCTTTAGAGGTCAGGGGAGGTCAGTCCGAGGGCGTGATCAATATTGCAGATTGTGCATCGGTTTCAGATTTAGCTCCAGGGCAACAGCATCCTTGGGTTTGACATTAAAAATCAAGGTGTGTGTGTGTGTGTGTGTGTGTGTGTGTGTGTGTGTGTGTGTGTGTGTGTGTGTGTGTGTGTGTGTGTGTGTGTGTGTGTGTGTGTGTGTGTGTGTGTGTGTGTGTGTGTGTGTGTGTGTGTGTGTGTGTGTGTGTGTGTGTGTGTGTGATGCTGTCTGGGTGTGTAGGAGTGCATGTGTCATCCCTGGAGGACAATGAGTGCTGGTCATTTGGATGAATTTGTGTCATTTGTGGTGGATGCCCATGGTTAGTTTGATAATCAACGCAGTTCCTGGGCCGGAATGTATTCCCATTTAAACCATAATCTGATCAATCAAGTTCTGTTCTGAGGTAGCTAATCAGCTAACGGGCACCACCTGCTTGCACACACACACACACACACACACACACACACACAGGAGGAGGGAAAAATGCACACACAAATGACCTAACGACCCAGGGTCGTAACAGTGTGGCTTGATATTGAGTAAGAGCATTTTTCCGCGATCCCAACTTAGCAGCCCGAAAAACGTTTAGCCATTTAAACAGTAGATACCTTGTTTGTTTTAAACATCATAAATACACAAACAACAATGAATACTTACAGGTTGTGTACCCGAATCTCCTGCTGGTCCAAACAAAGTAGGAACAGCATCGTTCTTCAGTGCCCTACGCTGTACATATCCGGCATGAATCGCTGAAAGGTTTGTGAAGTTTGTGAAAGGCTAGCAGAGGGTGCGGCCATAGCTCTGGGCGTGGCTACTGGGTATCCCTACGTAGCGATACCCAGGAAGAACGAGGCGTTTTGGGGAGGTCTTTTCTGTGTTAGTTTTACTCCCTACCAGTTGCGGCTCCAGAGTATTTTTGTTGGGTAATCTATGGTAGGGCTAATCCACACAGTGGTGGGGCTCAAGTCAGTATTTGCAATGTAATTACATACACGCTCCCCTTGACAGTGAAACGCCACGCGTGAGGTTTAGATTATTTCCCTGTCTCAATCCAAATTGAACTGTATGAAATAAAAAGGGCGACCTGGAGCCAATCCTGCAATTTCCCCACAGGTGAAAGAGTTGAAAACCCAACCCCTGCAGGGGTCTCTGGGGGATGGTCCCCCAGGAGATTTTTTGAAATTTTAACATAAAATACACATTCTGGTACTCTCTTGAGAAGAAAAATAAATAAATCTATTACTACACGACATAT
>NW_011352779.1:101258-103830 GCF_000735185.1 Notothenia coriiceps
CTATCACTACACAACATATTTAAAAAAATGAATGCCATTTTTGTTTTTAGTTTCTTTGTTCTGAAAGCTGAACCTGCTGCTCCTCAAAGAGAGAAGAGGGAAGAGGCTGTGTGAATTACTTTACATTGTGGATAAGGGTGGATAGCCCCCATTGTTCTCTGTGTCAAAATGAAAGACAGCCCACACACCTATTAATCATCAAACCGTTGGGTCTTATTTCATTAATGTTGTACCGATGTATATAGAGATGTACTCATAGGATGTACTACAGCAAAAGTAATCTCCGTGGGGACTTCCTGCAACAACACCACGCCGTTATCGTGATTCTGATTGGCCAGAAGACATCAAAGATGTTCTATTGAGAAGACGATCACTACGTGACAAAAGTTTTCAAAACCGTTTCTAGTCTTCGGTATTTCCAGACAAGTGGCTACTGAAATCAATCTTACTAACTGCTGTCTGTGCAATTTACTCCGCGCGAGTTGGCAGACTTTATTTTGCTTACTTTAACATCATTTTTCATGGTGGGGCTAAGCCATTTATTGGTATGGCTGTAGCCTACCCCAGCCATACCCTGACCGCAAATACCTCATTCCTTCTGTCTACTTGTATCCGAAATGCTTCTCGTTTTGCGCTGTCCTCCCGTTCAAATGAAATCGCCACTAATCATATTTCGAAGCTCGCGCCAGGGGGGGGAGGGGTTACAAGGCTCGCGTCTTGTGCTGCATTCACTTGCACTCGGACATTAGAGATTTTCTCTCATAAATGTCCTATGAGCCACAACTTTTCTTTCAAAACAAAGCTGCCAAATGGGGTGGCAGCTGGGGTGGCAAGGCATTTTTCTGAGGTGGCAGCTGCCACCCCGTGCCACCCCTTAGAACCGCCACTGACTATCAGATGATGCTGATGGTGATGGCCCTAAGGGAGAGATGCAGACAGAGCTCAGTGGACAGAACTGGCAGGTAGAGAGGAAACTGTTTTAATAGGCTATGACTGGCACTGAACAAAACCAAAGGAAATGTAATGACAACAGTATAAGCAAGCTATGTTCATGTTCTCTCAATAAGTTACTATATAGTTATTGATCAGAGTTTAATCCATCCCAATGATGGTTCTTATTCAGTACCAGCAGATGCTGAGGAGGTTGACAAGACAAGTCAAGATTCAGGGTCCAGCACAAGGGAAATTGCAACTGAGGAGAAAGACAGTGAAAGAGACGCACAGGAAGTTGACACAGAGGCCTTTTGATTATTTTGCTCGCCCTCAGCCAACCACCCACAACAAACTTCCAAGAAAGCCATTCCCAAAGTATTCCACAGCAAGGATGGGACAAATAGAAAATGGTTAACTTACTGTGAATCATCGCACTCTCTATATTGCTCGCTGTGTCTCATGTTTGCCAATCCTGCCAGTGACAATGCTTTTGTTAAAGGAGGCATGCAGGCATGGAAGCATGTTCACCAAAGAATTGAATAGCATGAAAGAAGCGGGTTGCATCGAGATAGTGCAGATGCATATTTCCTGAGAGCAAGCACAGCTGATATCAGTAGCCTTACTCAAAGTGATTAATGCATTTAACTCCAAAATAAAAAACAAATCTTCCCGGGGGAGCATGCCCCCGGACCCCCCTATAGTATTTGAGGTCCACCCCCAAATAAAACATTTTCACATGGATAGGTTCTCAAATACATATGCACACTTTTTTTTAACAATATCCTATTTCGATATTTTAAGTAGTACATTTAAACTGTTGGGCTATCACTACGGGCAGCAACTTTGTAGATATTGACGATACATCCAGCAAAACGCCCACAAAAAAAACTGGTAGTGGCCTGGCTGGGTGTATAATTCCCGGTCTGACCTATGGCCCTGCTGACACATCACACAGCCATACACTACACACATTACTGATTAAACTGATATTACAATTGAGTTACTCTCTTTAAATAAATATTCTGTAATTGGAAAATAATCATGTGTGGTGTCCTTGTTTTGTCCGTCCTTGAGCCAGGGCTCCCTATTGTTGTATAGGTTATTCTTGGTTTTAGAAAGAATTCAGTAATGGTGTGTGTGTAACACAAACATAATAAATCATTGGATAGTGTTTCGCAAATGAAGGGGGAAAATAATTAAATAGGGCTGTCAAGTTAACGCGTTAATAAAAAAAAAATAACGCCGCTAATTATTTTAACGCGATTAACGCGTGTGTATTTTTTATCATCGGCCGCCCCGTAGTTTGAGAGCGCATCGAGTTTAAAATACCATCTACAAGCTGATGCTGACAGCCCTGCTCCTGCCGCCCGCTGCCGCCCCGCAGACCACACTTCCACGCTCACCGGCAGGCCCAGACTTATGGGATTAGTTTTGAATTCTTTACACATGAATTCTCGTCCAAGGAGACTCCGGCCACTCCCATGGATGTAATGGTGCTGATGGTGGTGACTTGTGGTGCTTTTGGCACTCCTCACAAGACTGCACTTCCTTTTCTACATCCTGGTCCATCCCCGGCCACCATACAAAAGATCTAGCCAGACCTTTCATCTTTGACATGCCGGAATGTGTTTGGTGCAGT
>NW_011352779.1:103851-105407 GCF_000735185.1 Notothenia coriiceps
CCTTTGTTGGTACGATGACTCTGACTCCCCAGAGCACGCAGCCATCCCTCACACTCAGTTCCTCTCTCCTCTGAGAGGAGCCTCAGTCACTGAAGGCCATCCCGACAGGACATAACCATGAACTTCTCAGGACGTAACAATTTCACTTTATGTTCTGTAGTTTCCGGCCATGGACGGGGAGTAACACCAATTTCCCCTGCCGGGGTCGGACGACCTTCTCCTGACGACTCCTTACCTTATGTACGACTCAACCCTTGCTTAGTCAGTCTGTGTTTAGGGCTCAGGACTTTGTGGACTTCTGTCTCCTTGTTTGCGACGTCGTTCAGACTCGTTTGTACTTTTACAGAAGTTTCTCCTCGAACCGTGTGACTTCCATTACTTCGATCCTTTCTAGTCAACGTCGTGGACTGTCTCCCTTTGTCGAGTGTTTCAACCTGTACACAGTACGTATGGTCGCTTTATGAGTACCTACATTGACTTAGTTTCTTTATGAATTGTCACGTTATGCGTGTATCCGAATAAGTGTAATGTTGTCTGACGGAAAACTCATCGTAGTCGGGTCGATATAAATGTCTCTGTTACCTTCCCGAGGGACGCTCGGAAGTCAAGAACCGTCACATAAATCTACCTGTAGGACCAGCTCGCAACACTACTCCT
Source organism: Notothenia coriiceps (assembly GCF_000735185.1). Lineage (NCBI taxonomy): Eukaryota > Metazoa > Chordata > Actinopteri > Perciformes > Nototheniidae > Notothenia > Notothenia coriiceps. Next base: position 104,509 of record NW_011352779.1, read on the forward strand.
TCTGTTAGACGGTCTTGGAGCTCCCCTGTCCAAAATCGTTCGACCTCCTCCGTCCCCTAACGCAGACTCTTCTCGGTTCAGCGTGACAAGTGACCTTCTCTTCACCTTACTAGACTCCGTAGCTCGTCACCTTACGTGTCCCTGAAGTGGGACACCTTTTCTTTCAGTTTCGGTAGTACCTCCGAGCGGTTGGGGGGTTTACAAGGACTTGAAGTTCAGCATGAATTCAACGATTAATGATATTGGAAAGACGGTTTGGAATCCGATAGTAAATAACCGTGGTGAACCGTACTTCGAGGACGCGTCTACACGCTACCTGTACGTTTCTTTGTCCTTCTCAAAAATTTTTTGTTTCCGCGGACATTTGAGCGTCTTCACAACACGTCAATGAGACCGACTGGCTCTCAATTAAATACAGTACACCTCTCAGTGGTCTAATGCCCAACCCGCGACAAAATAGTTGCATTACCTGTTCCTTGAATGAAGTGAAATCCCCAAGTACAGCGCATGGATCGCGGACGACTTTCTTAGGGAGTGTCCGACTGTTTCTTCCGAATTCGTAATCATAAACCTTAGTTCTTAAGGGTTCATTGAACATACAGCTTGAAAGTGGTAGATATGTCTAGGTTTCGGTGATCTAGAGAGAGAAGGTTGCTTTTTATTTTGGGTAAGGTGTCTACCAAGGGGATGCGAAGTCTCCTTACTCCGCCCACGTGCCTCGACGGATAACTCACTAGTTAACCACTATGGTTTGTCTTTCTTGTTACGATTACGCCTGCGTAAATTCGTCGTCTGACGCGACAGCCCTCTCGCCCCTACTCTCCTCTGGCGTCTTGTTCACGAGTACTAACTATAAGACCTACCGTGTGAGCACCCGTGGTCGCACTATTTTGTCCCCT
>NW_011352779.1:105412-108727 GCF_000735185.1 Notothenia coriiceps
CATGGTAAGATATCTGGATTAAGAGGTTGCTTTTTCTTTGCACAGCATGAAAGAAAGGCCAAATGAATTGTCTGTGATTTTAGTTTTTTTAAGCAGAGGTTGAGTTCAATAATTTGTAGGGACCTCGGAGGATGTTGTAAAAATTGAAAGGAAAAAGGTTCCCCGCCCCTGCTGTAAATAATAATAAAAACCCTTGATTTATAACTTAAAATATCTGTCTCCTATTGATCTGAGTATATTATAAATAATAGCCAGTTAATTGAAGCATTATAGCACAGGCCTTTGTCAGATGGTATATTACGCTGTTTCTTTCTGCTTCGAATAGTTCTCTCTTTTTTCACCATACCTGTGTTTGCATCACTGTAAAGTGATGAAGATGCTGTATAGATCCTCGTCACTTTGTGTTATTGTACATGTTCTATAACTTTTTCCTCTGCATATCGATGTCACTGTGAGTTCTCTTGAAATGGGTAACTACGAAAAACAGTTTTCTCAATTTCAATGAGTACACCCATGGCCTCGCTGTCCCTCTACAAGTTGTCTGAAACTAGAGGGAAACGGCCCATAATGGCAGGTTAAGTGAACCGATTGAAGCTTTGCGTCTGACATTGTTTATCTTTTGTCTCTTCAGGGTCCTGATCTGCACCCACTCCAACAGCGCGGCCGACCTTTACATCAAGGACTACCTTCATCCTTACGTCGATGCAGGCAATCCGCATGCTAGACCTCTCAGGTATGGAAGCACACTTACGGCTAAGGGCAGAAACTTGCTTTATGTGATCTGTGTGTGTACAGCAGTTAAAACACAAATCAGTGCCTTAAAGGAAACCTTACACTTCTAAAGGTACATTTTGAACCTACATGTTCTGCCTGACTGTATTGGTATGTCATCTGCAGGCTGCAGTTCATTTATATTTAGATGTATCTTATGTCCTTACGGTTAGCTTATTATTTCGTACCACTGGGCCACAATTTCATGGTTTATAATGTAATGGTACTGAGACCACAACTTACCTACAGTTGACAAAAATAAACACCCCATCCCGTTAAAATTCGCAACTTGTTGCATGTTTTAGGTCTACAGCCCCTAAAGCACACTTTTATCTTGACATTAGACATATACTGTAATTCCTTAATGCAGTAATAGTTTGTCATTATGAGCCATTTATAGCCAGTGATCTGCTCAGTTATTTGGTGTGTAAAGTAGATTTGTACCAGTAATACTACTACCAGTATTTGGTTCATTCTATAAATAAAAAAACAATATCCTTCCCTTAAATTGCTGACACTAACTCATCTAATCATGAACTGGATTAACATTATTTGAAAGCCTAATCCATCCACATGATGCAGAGATCGTTTAGTGGCTGTGCTGCTTTGCCCCAAAGCACATTTTCGTGCTTCAGAGATGTGACCCCAAGAACTCCACGTGGAGGCTTCAGACACACAAAACGTCCTTACGCTGCTTCAGTGATTTCTAATCACATTTCAGCAAGCCCAGAGGTCACAGAGGACAGGAGAGCAAGGCGCTGACCAGCCACGGCCTGATGAGACAGCTGTGTGTCTGTGAGCCTAGGGACCACACGGACAATCAAATGACATGACTGGGCCTTCTGAGTTCAATGCATTGCCCATTATCCTCTCTCAGCTCCCACTGGTCGCATGTGGGATGAGTGGACTCAGAATAAAAACCTTGTTTGAATAATTAGTAACAGTATGTGGAACAGGACTGTTATATGCGGCCATGCGTCCTAAAAGGAAGAGTATTCCACCTAAAATAGCACATTTATTGACTTTTATTATGAGCCTTTTTTATGTTTGGTTCTCCCTGTCAAAAATATTCAATACTTTATAGTTGGCCTTCTTTGGAGTGAAGCATAACAGAATAAAATACATTGATGCCAGAATCTCTCTTTAAAATGAGTTATCATAAGTTTGATCTGTACTCATCATGGACTAGTTGTTTGCATCATAACATTTATCTCAATGTGAGCTATTTATAGACTTTAGTGCTATGTCATTTGGGAATGTAGATACATGCTTAGTTAACTAGTTAAAGCTTGGTGTAGCACATTACTCTTTCAAACAATGTTTTGAATTACTTAAACAATGTTTTTTAATTAAAATTAAGAATAACTGTTAATTAAATGTACAATGCAGGTGTTAAGGGCGGCGTACATCAGACCTGTGAAGCAATTGATGTTGTTCTCTTTTGGTTGTTTCTCTCTGCTGACGTTTGTCCTTTCGTTCTCTCTCTAGGGTATACTTCAGGAACCGCTGGGTGAAGACGGTGAACCCATTGGTCCAGCAGTACTGTCTCATCTCCAACACACACATGACTTTCCAGATGCCCACAAAGGAGGACATCCTCAGGCACCGTGTGGTGGTGGTCACCCTCAGCACCTCCCAATACCTCTGTCAGCTGGACCTGGAGCCTGGTGAGTACTGGAGAACATAGGAGGTGATCTCAGGAAGAGTTGTAGTGGGCGAGCAGTGCCTTCAGCAGCTTTTATTATATAAAGCATTTTGTTTGCCACTTCAACTTGGATTTTGTCATTTCAAAATATTTGAATATTGTGCTCTTGATAATCATTTTTTTCGGCAAGGTTTACATAGTGCCGATTTATTCAACAATCCACAGCAGATGGTTCTGCCAACTTTTCTTTGGTAGAAATCTTACTCTTATTTCATGAAGGTACACAACAGGCTTAAATAATATTGCAATTTTTGCGATGAGACGAGTTGATTATCAATATCAATTTTCTGCTTATTTTTTATATAAATAAGGTTTACAAGATACGGTGAGCACCATTTTAGTATAATACAGTCCAACACAATGATAGCCTTAAAATGAAAGAACAAGGAACAAACAAGGATTCGCTACTCTCAACAAAAGGCAAAACTCTTAAGTAAAGTCATTTTTATTATTCGTCTATAACAGTACACAAAAATACATTTTTGTGTTAATGAATTAGTAAATTTAATCAATTGGTTTAAACATATTATAACTGAAGACGGAGAGAGCTCAGTGCATTCCGTCTCTCCTCTGTGGTCGTCCCCATAGAGAGCCGCAGTGACGCGTCCTTAAACCCGGAAGTAAACTTCTTCCGGTTCCTTCGTCTAAAACGCAATGCAATTTCNACATATTATAACTGAAGACGGAGAGAGCTCAGTGCATTCCGTCTCTCCTCTGTGGTCGTCCCCATAGAGAGCCGCAGTGACGCGTCCTTAAAGTCCTTATCTTACATTAAAAACTGTTTTTGGCAGTTGATTTCTGGGGGGTGTATGCAACAGATAGTCAATGTATGTTTCTTT
>NW_011352779.1:112158-165482 GCF_000735185.1 Notothenia coriiceps
TCCTTTGGAAAACATTGGCCGGGAAACGATAGAACAAGCACGTTTCATGCGAAGACCTGTGGCTGCAACCCGGAGCAAAGCAACAAACCATTGCGTAGCTAACTAGTAGCGCTAGCTTTAGCTAACGTTAGCCAACGAAACGAACTGCCGAGTAAAATTGGAAAACACTGGTAATTAATTATTCTATAATTTGTAAAACTACGGTGTTAAAAACGACAATTTCAAAAATACAGATTCTAATGGTCAGATATAGATATACAGATACTAAAGATAGGCAAGTACTTGCTTTCAAGAAGAACACAGGGCAAAACAAACTTAGCGGGAGTGTTTACGTGTTCGGCGTAATGACGTACAACGGCCTCGACAATTTCTGTAGTCCTATTCAGCCATTCGGTAACAACCATCGTTTTTCAGACACGTAAACTCTTCAAAAATCCCCAGTGGGGTCACTGCTGATGTATTTAATGTCGTAGAACAAAACGTCAATTACCTCTTAAATTTGTGTCAACCACAGACCTTATTTCGAGCTATTTTCCAAAACCCTATGGAAAAAATGCATTGCTTTTTGAGGAAGGAACCGGAAGTGCCAAAAATGCTAACTTACTTCCGGGTTTTACGACGCGTCACTGCGGTTCTCTATTGACTCTCCTATCTGGAGATGGCAGGAGCCCACCATTAAGACAGGGATCAAAGTCGTGCAAAAGACATGGAAAACAAACCAGTTTGTCATTGCAGGCTAATAACCCACTCTAATGTGTCAGCAGAGGCGGCTTTGTCTGTTGCTTGGGAACACCATCTGCCTGTTTCTAATGCATTTGACATCATTAGCCCCCCTCCCCACGTTTCATCTCTCCAGCTCTCTCGGTGTTCCACGGTGATGGAAATCACCAGAAAACAAGGCAATTGGGAGCCAGAGAGTCTACTAAGTAGCGATAACAAATCTTCCACCCCAAACACACAGATGCTCCAAAAAGAATCTATTAAATGTCTTGTTTGTTGATGCTCCTCTCTGTTAATGGCCAATATATTGAATCCAGCAGATGATATGCAGCGTTTGGTCTGTCTGTGTACGAGCTTTGCATTGAGACTCATTATTTGTTCAAGGAGCAGGACTTCCAAATGACTATTAAACATGAATAACTGCTCCGCGTCCACTCATTGTAGAAAGTTGTTTGCTTTCTACAATGATCAACTGGATCCCTTTTTTTATTTTGGAGTCACTGGACATAGTTATAATTAATATCACGTTTTAATTATTATTCTGGAGCTAAATAAATCATCCTAGAAACATAAACACCGAAATGAGCTCATTTGAGGCTATCAGAGGAATCTGTGCACTTCTATAGATGATGCTGAATTGTAATTTTGTAGCAGTTGTGTGCTGTGGCTCAAGTGAAGATGGATCTGTCTGTAGACTACTGGATTATGCAGCCTGGTGATAAAGGTTCAAGGCTACAGCTCATACTGTAGTCAATAAGGAAATCTGAAATGAAATTCTCCCCTAATGCGTTTCCATTGTGTGTCTGGCACCAGAACACATTCAAGAACAATGTCAGATGCTCACACAGATGATCTCCTAGCCCTGCTCTGAGCAGTCATAGATTTTTAACAGAGTTCACAGAGATGAAGCTTCCAACCCTAATCTAAACAAAGAGTTATGGATCTTTTCGCACTTTTAAAAGGGTAGAAAGAGACTGTGAAGGGAGAATGTGAGAGACTGGGTGTGTGAGGTAAAGGATTCAATATGTATTATTACAACCGTCATCTGTCCCTTAAATGACTTCTGAAAGACTGTGCTGCTATTCTACCCCCCTGCTTCTTTCTTTCTAAATTCAAACACCGTTATTAGTCCAATGACAGATAGCAGCAACAGAAATGTAATTTGGACCTCTGGCTCTGTGGTCCCCAAGGCGGGCATTATGTATGTCCGCCTCTCTGTCTACTTGCTGCTTATAAGGACAATATCTGCCTCCTTCCTGCCTCCCCCCCCACCCCATCCCCATTTCTCTGCCTGGGAAAACAATTCCAATTGAAATGACCCATGTACATTATTTGTGAGCACTATATGCCGTTACATCCATGTGAATCTAAGTGGAAGAGCAAACAGGCCTCCCACTGACTACAGTGTTCGGACTGGTTTGTAATATAACGGCTGCACATCTGGATGATTTGTAGTAACTTAGTAGTGTAAAGGACCGCCTACGCCTATGTAGACCTACAATTCACTTGGGCACACATGAACACAGAAAATGACACAGCCCCCACAGTGGGAAATAAAGTTATACGGCCAGTCCTTATCAGACCTATAGTCGGTAAAAAAGATGGGATTCGGAGATCAGCGTTAACGCTTTCTAGGTGCTGATCAAATCTATGTTAAAATGTCCATATAGGCTAGTTAAGTTATCTGTAAGTTGCTTAGAGAACAATATGATAAATGTAGGCTTTTGAGAAATATTATTATGCCTTCAGGAATGAACCAGTATTAAAAGTGTTTTGGCCAAAGGTTTATTTTAACGTATGATGATCTTTGCAACATTGTTAAATGTATATTTTTTGGGCAATAGGGAATTATGATCAAGCTAGCTCTAAGCAGCATAAAATACATAATGCAAACACTCAATGCCAGAAAAACCTTGATCAAAGCAAATACTTAAATAAATGAAATGATTTACCGTAATTTTCGGACTATAAGCCGCGCCTTTTTCCCTATTTTTCGACGCTGCGGCTTATATAACGGTGCGGCTAATCTATGGATTGTTACAGCTAACGGCCAACACCTTTAACTCTATGGGCTCTATGGCCGGTCCGCGGACCCCCACCTTTAAGCGGCGGGTTCCAGCAGGAAAAGCTGGAGGCCGGAAAAGAGTGAGACAGGTAGCGCGCAAAAGTAAAAGTGGAACCGAGAGTGGTATGCCGCTGCTGCGGCTTATATTCAGGTGCGGCTTATAGTCCGAAAATTACAGTACTTCCTAATCATTTGAATTACACAAATATACGATTAGTTTTTTGATACAGTGTACGACTACTTCATTGTTGAGCAAGTCATATTCCATACAATGATGAAAACAATCCACCCCCCTCCAATCCATTGCTCTCAACACAATAAAGACTCGCCATGTTGGATTTCATTCGTCTGTAAAGTGTGGATTCAGAGATTACTCAGGCACATCATTTTAAGTACATGACTATTATCCAGTGATGACTAATGAGCATGATTTTATGCATATTACACACCATCTTCGGAATAGCAATGCCTTCTCCATTTTCTTCTTTTTCTGTTTTAATACATGATTTTCAAGAAACATTTGCCCGCAGAGTGCTCTTTCACACTCTCTTAAGTGCACTTTTGCACATTTGGTACAGCACTTTAAAGTTTTTATGATACATTTCTCGCATTATGAGCAACAACCCTGTGTGTTAAAACATGGGCCATTTAAAGAAAATATATGTACTCCTTTTTATCAGCACGACAGCGAGTGAACAGTGCTGTCCTTCAGCGAGGTGCACACAGAGAAAACACTGGTTTGAGGCTTGCTTTATAGTTGTAGTAAAACAAATCAATACGTTTTGCAGGCATTTGTTCAAAGGCAGATGCAAAGAAGGGAATGTTGCCTCAAATCACAATGCTCCACCTCTTTTACTTATGTTGTTTGTTTGCTTTTTGACAGTCTCTCAGTTAGTTTTGTTATTTCCTACCGTCAAATTTCATATCTACGTATACTTTGCTGTGGAAATTGTTCTCTGGCTTCAGAGGCTGTTTGCTGGTTGTTATGCAGCCTCTCTCTTCCCCGCTCCAGCCGTCATTTGCCATGCCGTTTCATCCCCTTCCCCTCATACTGCAGAGCCCTGTTTGAGCTTTTGAAATCAGGCTACTGTTCAATACCTTTCAAAACGTCCACAAAACCCTGCCTTTGGTGTGTAGGGCTGCTTGAAAGGAGGTGAACAAAAATGACTGAGAATCAGGGTGTTAATGAACAACAATATTGTTCCCAAATGTTTCAATGTAACAATAGTTGACATTACTAGGTCAAGGTATGAGTAGGCATCATCTGATTCAACTTGATTCAATAGGCTTTTATTTCAAATAATTTTGATGCTTATAATATTCAACATATCAATGTTTTATGAATGAACATCTGAAGGCTATCTTTCAAGACCATAACTTTAATATCCTCTACATAAGCTGCTTCTAAGTATTATCTTGTTAAATGAGTTCTGAGGTTTGTTCTACTGCAGTAGTTCAACATTGAAAGGCACAGGTTATGGATCTTTTATCAAGCCTTCTCTTGGAGCACTTTAGAGAACCTGTGGTGCTGAAAAGGCATCACGTAAAGAAATTGGAGGCTCTGTATTTTTCTAGCACTTTACCGCCACGATGAAGTCACGTAAGGACATATTTACAAAGTGGGTTCATGATAAATGGCTGATGTGGTCATATCTGCAAGTAAGAGAACCTCTGATTCATACATGCCAACCTTTCCAAATCTAAAAGTGCAAAAAAGGTTTGCACAGAGCGAAATATCTTTGTGTTGCGCGACATATCAGAAAATACTGCATTTAAAAAAAGAAAAAAAAAGAAAGTCATTTCATGCATTTTTCAACTGATAAAGTGTGATATAAATAATGTACAGGCTTTAAGATTTCTGTAGTTCAATAAACAGAGACATTAACGACATGTCTGGTGTGTTATTGTGTGTTTGTGGTCCTCTTTCAGTTGAGACACTGTAGGATGCTTCCGGAAAAGACCAAACACTGGATGTCTTTCAGTCGCCAACATGTGTTTTCGAGACACTGATATTAACGGGGGAATCCTGCAGGACTCAAATGCCTCGTCGGGGGTTACCCCCGGTCTGCACGTTGTTTCTCTTTCAGAAACACAGAGGACTACTGTTTGTATGATGCGATCACGCTGCAAACGATGTCCACCAAAAGTCGAGTCCAGTGTCTATGGAGTGTCATTTTTATTTGTTATAGTTTGGGAAGATTGAAAATTGGTAGGGAAAGCCAGCTAAGTCGGTAGGCGGTAGAAACATGTCAAAAGCGGTAGACTACCGCCCAAATCGTTAGGGTTGGCAGGTATGCTGATTTCAGCCTCAATATACAAATGATACCATCATTAGCAAATACTTTATAAACCAGGGCCAGTAATGTACACTTTATTTAGCCCATCACAACCTGTATTGTCCTAAAACTATAGATTTAGAATATAAAAAATATATAATTTTACCCACAGATACATTTTTAAAAATACTGGCTTTTTCTGTGTGTTATTGTACTGTTGTTCAATAAATGTTTATAAAAAAAGGCTGCCCATTTCTGTTGTCAACATGATTTACTTAAAGTATTATTACTAAATTGATGTTATCTCCTTTGACAGGGTTTTTCTCTCATATCCTGTTGGATGAAGCGGCCCAGGCCATGGAGTGTGAAACCATCATGCCTTTTGCTCTCGCTACCAGGACCACGCGCATTGTGCTGGCTGGAGACCATATGCAGGTAAGACTTTCTCCAGTGAAACAAAGCTGTTTTTCTTTTCTTAACTAGACCATATCATGTAACAAATACTATCTTTTTACTCCTATAAGGCAAACCGATACTTACCAGTGAAGCAATACAGGTACAGAGCATATCTATGAACAAGTAGAAGTCATAATTACAAGTAACTGTAGAGCTGTGGTTCTGGGGTCCACCTCAGGCCCAGATAAATACATCAATAAAGCTTTGTAAGCCAAAACAAGGAATTCAAACCGTATCCCCCACTCCTGGTTTTAAGACTTGGCACGGGATTACAGCAGCAGGCGGCGAATGAAGACCAAGACTTCTCTGACTACTCTCTCTTTGCTACTTTTTTTTAACCAAGATAAGAAGATTTAGAAGACAACCTTTTCTTAGGTCTTAATTACTCATCTGTCCTACATTATCGATTAGTTATTCAACAAATGCAGGATGTTGTCCTTTTCATACAATATCTCTGTCTCCTCAGCCTTTCTGCTCACACTTGAACAGTGTGCCTCCATTATTCAGCAGCATTAGAGCAGTCTGAATAGTCAATGGAGGCCTTTGATGGTTTGCTTTGTTATTGACCGTGTGGGGCCTCATTAAAGCCGGCTGACCCGCTCTCTCTAACGGGCTTACATTAAGAGTCAACCTCAAGATAAATAGCCCTCTTTCTTGTGTGGGTGCTTCCAGTTTTCAATGTGAAGTCTCATTCAAATCAAAGCACATTGGGATGGTGGTCACACATCTTGGTTACTACTGTCAGACCAAAGAAATATTGAAGTTATGCTTGATTTATTCACTTTATTGCTTAGGCTTGCTAACAGTGACATTTTGGAGCAGATCAGTAACTAAGACTGGCCACTGAATATATAAATATATATAAATATTGAATTTGGCATGTTCTCAAACTGCTGTGAAATCACTGAGTCAATTCCACTTAATCACTGCGACTCAAGGTCTGTTTGTTTATTGACATAAACACCAGATGGAAAAGCTTACAAGTCAGAAGTAGAGAAACAACTTTTTCATCTTATGTTCCTTAACACAGGAAGTCAGTTGTTAAAATCAACTAATTAAAAGTAGGAACACTTGGAGCATCCTTGCTTACTAAAAGCTTTTTTGAAAAAATGTAAATAGCAACTATAAATGCTCAAGCAACAAACTCAGATACCAAACTGTTAGGATTTAAACTTCATTTGAAGAAATGTAAATATAAGGCAACATGTGCTGTCAAAGCAGATGACATGCCTGGGAAATGTTATTTAAATAACTTTGGAATCATAAAGGAGATTGCAAACACATGTAGTTATTGTAGACCTGCCTTGCAAAGCTACTTTATGTGCCATGGAGGACAGGGTGTCCTGAAAAACATGTCTTTTATGTGTGAGGTTTGACACACTGCTTTGTTCAACTTTTGATTGATTCCAAATACCAAATGGAAATGGAGAGAAAAATAATGATGACAGACTTATTTATCTTCGTCATGCTTTTAAACTGACCTTTTTGTATCTCTCGATTTGCAGCTCAGTCCATTTGTGTACAGTGAGTTTGCGCGGGAGCGTAACCTGCACGTGTCACTGCTGGACCGCCTGTACGAGCACTACCCCGCTGAATACCCTTGTCGCATTCTCCTGTGCGAGAACTACCGCTCTCATGAAGCTATCATCAAGTAAGTGGGAGCCCCTTGTGTTGAGACTTTGGGAGGAGAATCTGAAATACTCTAGAGAAGAGGGGTCAGGTAAAATGGACAGGCAGACACAAAGAAAAGTTTGTGCAGCTGCCGCAATGCATCTACAATGTAACAGTATGTTCTTTAGCCCAATGTTACATTTTGCAAGTAGGTTGTTGTTCATACTGCATTTCACTGGTCAGTGCCAGGCCTTGCTGCATACTGTTGCTTCAAAAGAGGAACACACTCAAACACACACTAGAGATAAAACGGCGAACAAAGAAAAGGTCATGATATGATTAAATTGACCAAAATTAAAATGGTTATTATCATCATTAAAGTACTGATATACACAGTTATTCTATTTTTTTTCATATTATTATTATTCTCTCTCTTACACACATAAGCATACGCACACACTGATAACAACTTGGACATTAGACATATCTTTGTTTTTTTATTATTATAAGGCACAATATCTCATATCTCTTGGATCTTTGAACAAGTCAGTCATTAAAAACTAATTTGGCTGTGTAAAAGTGCAGTTCATATTTGGGTCAAAATCTCATACATCCCAGGTTGTGTAATAGTGAAATGTGTGTGTGTATTAATATATACATGTCGTAAAAGGTAATCAGATTTCATAACAAACATATCTGTTTTCCTTGTCTTCAATTATCAGTAATTCCTGATAGATATATTTGCACTAACCCACTCTTTTCTCAACATATTCTAACTATTTTGCTTTTCCTGTTTTTCTACAGCTACACGTCAGAATTATTTTACGATGGGAAGTTGATGGCAAGCGGGAAGCAGCCCTCCCACAAGGACTTCTACCCTCTAACCTTCTTCACAGCCCGAGGAGAAGATGTCCAGGAGAAGAACAGCACTGCGTACTACAACAACGCAGAGGTATATCATTGTTATGATCCTGTTCTTTGGCCGTGGCAGGCCTCACGAGGTTTTCATATACATTATGAACCAGTCAACTGGCCATAGTGTTAGGTAGAGTCTTTGTGTGAATGTTGCTTGGGGAATATAGATTTATAAAAAATGTAAGGATTTGTGTTAATATGTACTCCCCAAGTGAATGTAACTTTTGGAAATAAATAAATTATTAGAATATTCATAAATACATTTATATAATGAAATTACAAGCATTTTACACAAAAAAAAAAAGCGCTAAACTTGCTGGAACAAGATAGATTAGTTGCACATGAATGAACATCTGACTCGCTGTATTTCAGTTCAATTTGTGTCACTTGGTTTGATTGTATGTGTGTGAAAAAGCATTTAAAGTATTTATGCGTTCCCGTTTTGATATATATAATTCAGGGTTTTCATTGCAAAGAAATGTATTTTAGTTTGAGTTGAATTGGGTTGAGTAAAAGCAGAATGCCTATCCGAAAGTGATCAGCTGTTTTAATGTCTCCCCATCACACTCACTGTCTTTAATCCTAATTAAAGATGAAACCCATACACTTTAATTAGGAGCCACATTTGACAGCCATGTCTTGACTCTCTAACAGCTCTTGCCTTTGATTGGTTCTTCTGTAGATTCATGCGTTTGTGGTCATTGGCAGTCTCAGACCCCCCCAAATTAAACTATGGACGCTTCTCTATTCTGCGACCAAAATGTCAGCAATGCCAAATGAATTACCCCCCTTCTCTTTGATACAGCACTCATGTCAAACCATTAACAACATTATCATAATCATTCGAAAATGCATTGAAAAAGCATGTCAGTTTGTTTATTCCCGTGCAAGTGTCTTTGATGGGTTTAGAAAACCCATCAAAGACACTTGCATGGGAATAAACAAAGACAAGTGGAAGACAATATTTCCCTGACTGTTCAAAGTCTTCGTCACTTTGCAAACGATCTGAACATGAGTTGAAAAACTGTTAGGGCTGCTCGATTATGGCAAAAATCATAATCTCGATTATTTGGGTCAATAATTGATATCACGATTATTAAAAACGATTATCCATTTACTTTGAAAACATCAATTTGAAAACAAATGTAAACAGTATGTTTTTTTAACAGTTGATTACCCTGAACTTTAAGTATAATTCAACTGAAAAACCAATAATACATTTTTTTATTTTTAAATCGTTTTATTTCGATTATGTTTTCATAATCGTTGCCAGCCAAAATCGTAATTGCGATTAAAATATGATTAATTGAGCAGCCCTAAAAACTGCTCATATGATTTGAAAAAACAATGTATTCAAAATATCAGCTCTTGCTTTAATAATGTATTTCCAAGCCAAGTTTAGTTTACACACAATACATTGATTGGAGATGAAATGATAAATGCATGTACAGTGAGACTCTTTAAAGTTGTGTTAATAAATATTTGTTTCGTAGTAATACTCAAAACTGCAGGTGTTAATAAGTCTGTTGGTCAGTAAAATGCATTTGGCAATGCATGATCATAAAGTGCTGAACCTTTTTCCATTTTAATCAGGCCATAGCATTCAGTTTTATGGCTTTATTATAATGCCGACATTTGACTTGGAAAGTATCCCGCAGTCTCTGAATTCCCACACGTTTCCCCTCTGTGTCCTCAGGTGTTTGAGATCGTGGAGCGGGTGGAAGAGTTGCGTAAGAAGTGGCCGGTGGCGTGGGGTAAGCTGGACGACGGCAGCATTGGAGTGGTGTCACCGTACGCTGACCAGGTGTTCCGCATTCGTGCCGAGCTCCGAAAGAAGAGAATGCATGAAGTCAGCGTGGAGAGAGTGCTCAACGTCCAAGGTGAGTGTTAGCCAACAGGGTGATGCTTTGTATTTGTATTGCATCTACTGTACATGTGTGTAGTTCCTGACTCAAAGGAGAAACTAGTGATACCATAAGTACAAGTTTAGGAATATTCTGAAATGATAATTGCCCAGTTGGGGTACTGCATGTACATAAATAATTTAAGACTTAGTATCTTGGGGTTTTATCTGTAGTATTTAAGAGTGTATTACAATTATTGAATGGGAAGTTGATTATTGGAAAAAAGCAGCTATGTCAAAGCATCAAAAATGATAATCTTACCCCACTGATGATATCAGTGTTAATATTGCCCTTCTTATCATCTAGTCCCAGTAACAGGAGGATATGAGTTCTGGTTTCTCTAACCAATCTCTTGTCTGCTTCATGCAGCTCCCACTTGTATTGCATCCAGCTGCTTTCTACAGGTCATTAACGTCCTCATTAGTCACACATGATACATTTTGACGCACATGTGCACACACACAGCCTCTGGAGTCATTAGAAGATCAAATAATTGCAAGATATTTTTCTATTTTAGAAGTTACATGGATTCTTCTTTTTGTAGAAATACTGAAGACATGGCATTGAGGCTAATGGGAAGTCCTTAGAATACATTTTTTTATAACAATCTTTTCCTTTTTATAGCGCTTCTCAGAGTATTCGAAACTTCATTACAATAAATATGTTTTGCAGGTAAGCAGTTCCGGGTGCTGTTCCTCAGCACGGTGCGGACGCGGCACACGTGCAAACACAAGCAGACGGCCATCAAGCGCAAAGAGCAGCTGGTTGAGGACTCGACAGAGGACCTGGACTATGGGTTCCTCTCCAACTACAAGCTACTCAACACGGCCATCACCAGAGCCCAGTCCCTGGTTGCAGTGGTGGGAGACCCCATAGCACTGTGTTCTGTTGGACGATGCAGGTAAAAAATGTCACTTTTAACTAAAACCTTCAACAATGAAACATAGCAGACCTCTATTCAATGTGGTAGAGAATGAATTCTCCTCATTCCAAACTCTTCTAAAAACTTTGTTGATAAATATGATTCTATTAAATCAGCTACTAAAATGTTGACCACTTGGTTCTGAACCATTTCTATTAGAATTGTTCTCTAATCTCTCATTCACCTCTAGTACTAACCCTCCATCTCCATAGCAACATTCGTTATAACATGTCAGGTGTTTGTGGTTGTGTGCAAATGTCATTATGCAGAGAGGGAACAATAACATTGATGTGTTAAACGGTAAAAGGCTATGTACAATTTCAATGTTGTGTATCAGATTCCCAGAGGGGACCTGATACGCTGCAGTCACTACACACAACAACAGCAAACACTTGTCTTTGTTTCACAAAAACAGCACCCTACCATTTATCATGACAATAATGACGATTATCACAGTTAAAATGAAGGCACACTAACATTGTGGGTTTTCCTCTCACTCTTGTATGACTATTACAGTATAAGGACCATTGTATGGCCACATGAGAAAGTCAATTATTCCTTAAAAGCCCATTTTCACATCTCGTTCCAGGGAGAATGGTATGATTGTATTTGTTAAAGCTGACAGATTTGAAGACTGAGAGATCACAATGCTCTTTGTTCTTCTCATTCTTGTCGCTCCTGTTTTCCTCCTAGCATTAATTTGCTTTCCCTTTGGTGGGCTTCATCATTCTGCTGATTTTCCTTCTCCTCACTTTCCTCTCTCCTTTTTAACACCTGCTTTGCACATGCCTTGTTCATGTTTGTTTTAAGGAGTCATTTGTTACACTGCCAGCACAACACATTAACTATACGATCCATGAAACACTCAATCCAAGGAGGCATAAAGGAAAATAGAAAGTAAAACCTAATCCCCATCTGTTGCTTCCTGTCTTTACAGAAAATTCTGGGAGCATTTCATCTCCATCTGCCATGAAAACTCCAGTCTGCACGGCATCACCTTCGAGCAGATCAAGTCTCAGCTGGAGGCCCTGGAGCTAAAGAAGACCTACGTCCTCAACCCACTGGCCCCAGAGTTCATCCCCCGCGCCCTCAGGCCACTGCTCGGGCACCACGCGCCTTCGCTGTCCCTCCACCCCCTCCACCACCCACATCCTCAGCATGTACAGGCCTCCTCCAGCAAGCAGGGTCCGCAGCAGCTACAGCAGCAGCAGCAGCAGCCATCCCCCCCTAAGGTGAGGTTTTCAGTGGAAGGCATTACTCTTTTCCACCTACATCTTATTCATGGTCATTTTTTGATATGGGCTTTTCAACTTCGGACACCAAACGGTGGGTAATGAATCAAATGTTTATATCTTATTTATGCCTTTACTGTATTTCTTCTGTGAATACTGTAAATAGGCTTTAGCGAGGCAGAATACAAAAACGAACAGGTGGAGCAGAGGATGATTTGAAAAGCTCAAATGTTAGAAGGTTTTCTATGTTAATGTAATCTGTTGGATAACCATTTATTGCTTTGTGGAAATGGTAACAAAAATGATCCAGAATAAATGGAGTGCTCCTTGCTTTTAGAGACAAAACAAATGATAGAAGCTCTGCACACACGGGCACAAAACACATCTCTATCAAAATGACTCCATGTATTTTCAACCACAGGAAATTACTTTCTGGCAGTTCATTTTGACCCCTGAAAAACAACAAATAAATTAGCATTGCAGGCTTGGACAGAAGGATGTGGTGTTTGTTTGTGGAGTAGAAACGTCTCTTTGTAGGTCCATTCTCCCTGCCCGCCCCGAGGTAAAGGTTAACGAAATCACCACAGCTTCCAACCTGCTGCTGTCTCCCACTGGGACTAATGAGCCGCAGCTCCGCAGCATCAGCTGACTTAAAAGAGCCCCCACAGTTCCTCTCTTTTCACAGTCAAACTGTGTGGCTCAGTACCACACAGACATGGTGCTATCTCCACGCACTATGGAATGAATGCAGCAAATGCAGCATGTGGATGTTGGAGCTCTCTGGCACCACCGTAGATTGTGCCTACTGTGGTGTTCAGCTAACAAATCCCTGCAGATGTAAAATAAAAATCTATAAGTTAGTTCCCCTTAACATTGTCTCAACCTAGTTACTAATAAAACCTGTGGTGGGTTGAATGTGGTTGCTTAAGTGTGAGCAGAAAATGCATAAATACATTTGTTGAAACGGTTCAATGTCAAAAACAAGCAAAATACCCAAGGACCAAAAAAACTGTAAACAATGTGTAGTTGCAAATACTTGTAAATTGTAAATGTAATCAGAAAGCGTATAGTTTGTGTGTAAGGCATCCATTTACCAGAAATATATGCTTCAGTTGACTCCATATTGTGGCGAGCTGTTTTCTGACACAGATGGTGTTTTGGTGCAAGTATGCAAGTCTGACACTTAAAAGAAACGTCTTGCATTCCAAAGCTTTATGTGGTTTCAAACTTCAGCACTATCAGGGCCATTTGTTATGGGGAAATAGGATTTGCAATTTCAATTAATGAAATTAAATTATTTTTGTATGCATCGATTTTTCTAGTAAGAAGTGATGCAGTGAGTTGGTGTCGGGAACAAGTGAAATGTTTGGTGTTACGTAGCCTTGTGTGACTTCCTTTTGACACATATTCTTGAGCGTTTGTGTTTGTGTGCTCATCTCGATTAAGATCTTTCTAGTATCTTTATTTATCTCGTCAACAAACCACAACCTCGTGCTATTGATTGCTCAGCACTACCTCACCGACGGATAAAGAGTGTCATTGAGAACCAAACATTTACGGCTGCACTTGACATTCAAAATGGTTTAACAAAGACAAACCTGAGGAATCACTTCCTTTTTCTTTACATTGGATAGTCAAAGTTAGAAAAGGTAACATTACAAGCAGGAAGTATGTAATCGCTCAAACATCCAGTAAGAAGTGCTATGTATTCTCAGCAGATCCTCTCCGTTTAAGGACATTAATCATATTAGATCAGCTGATGTTACGTCCTAAAATAGCAGACTGCCTGTCTGACATCATCTGTGTTGATTTCAAGAACATATTTCTCGCAATATAGAGTACATGTTAGAAGATTGCATCTTTTGTGCATTTACTACAAGATCATTGCATTCTACCGACACTGACTTGTGCTTTAGTTGCAGTCATTTGATATAATATGTCATTATCTCATGCCAATAAGAAAGGTGCCGTTTCAAATTAAATCTCTTTATATGTGGAAGCACATTGTATGTTGGCTGGTTCTCAGTTTAGGTTGAGAGGACATGCTGCCCTTCGAATATAACCATATTTGAAGTACCAAAGAGCATTGGCTATGCTGGGTGTGAAGCTGCGGGAAGGAGACGGATCATATTGAGAAAGAGTTCCCTGTCAGTTTTGACAGCATCTGTCCCATTATGATCGGGCTGTCTTTCAGAATTTGTTATTTAAAATACAGCATTCACAGCTGAATCTCCTAGTGTCTCATTTTCAGCAAATGATCTTTTCTTTCCAACATCTTCTTCTTGGTGTATAGAGGCTTTGCCAGGAACATTTTACAGCATTGCTAAAACAAGCCGTTCCTATTATGTGATGTCATATATTTTGTGGTTCTGGTTTGCATTGTAATGTCAGATGTTCAAGTTATTTATTATTCATCTTTGTTCTAAACTTCTTGCTGCAATACTTGAAAGCGTGTCTTAAGTGCCAACGACTGAATTAGTAGTAGTAGGAAGTGCCAGAAAAAGTGTAGTTCATGGACTTCTTAAAAATTCAACAGAATTACTATCTGTTAACTAAAAGATATATAATAATATTAGCTTTATATAATATCAGCATAATAATAAAGGCATTGGAATGTAGCATGTCATGAATTTCCGCTTGAAGAAAGTGTATTTATTATCAGGGACTATCTGTTAACACCTCATTGAACCGAGAGAGACTGCGTTTCACAGAACCAGCCGCAGAAAGATCTCTAAGTAGATTGTTGTGTATGCTTGCGTATAGCAATTAATAATAAAATAGACAGGATCATCCTAAACTCAGGTATTGGGAGATCTCACGGGAGCTGATTGTGTGTATGGCCTTCATGAGTAATTTAGTGTGTGTGTCAACATTGATCAGGATTCAGTTGAAACTCTGCGTGTACATGTATATAAGCTGGTGCGTTAACTGAAGCCCCCTGGAGATGTGGTACAAAGGTTCTTACTTGGCGGACATGTTAACTCGTATCATGAAATCAACAAAGCAGTCCCAAAATAAATCCAGAGTTAACCGGGGTTATGTCGGACACACGCAGCAGTTATGTCCGACATAATTATCTTATGTGTTTGAGATTTTGGACAGCTTAGTTCTATCCGTGGTTGTTTATGGAATACATCGATCAATGGCTTTAGTGGATTTATTAATGAAATCCTTTAATAATGACTCCTCCATTTAAATGCTTTTATTCATTGGACATATTTAAAAATGTTGATGAGTAAATAGAAACTGCCTCTCTACAAGAAAACCCCAAGCTTTACGTTGGCCTATTGTGTAAAAAAACAAGCAGTCAAATATTTGTTTAATGCATACCCTTTAAGTTTTGCTTGTGATTTTCTAATGATTCTTTTGTCTTACAGGGAAAACATGCCAACCACACAGAGCATCTACCACCGGAAGGATATGGTGAGCTGAGCTGTTACCTGGTTCTTCTGTTCATGTATTTTTCTTGTTTTCTGACATGTCTGAAATTGCAACCGCAAACTTAAGACTTTTCGCAAGCTTTTTTTTTTTATAGCCCCAAAGATCATAACAATAAAAAGCAATTTAATATGCTGCATATGTTTTAGCTCATTTAAGGTGATTAGAATATTAACTTGTCTGGATGTATATAAAGGGATAGGAATACAATGCAGTTCACATTTGAAACGTACCATGAAAGTTCTACATTACTCAGGTTAATAAATACTGCATCAAAAAAGTAAAGGAAATCCCTGTAGCATTGCTGTCATTATCATATTTATATATTTTTGAATATGGTCAGGTTTCCGTTCTTCCCTTTTACTCCCCACACACAAACAAGCGCAGATCTAACAGCTTAACACAGGAGAGAATGAGCCAGTGTAATGCAGTCGCCCAGATGGATGCATGAAGGCCTGAGGCTGCTGAAGCCATCAGTGCGATGCAGCCCTGAACAACACGGCAAGGAGCTGATAATACAATGTTTACTGCGCGAACACAAGGACTTTGCTGCAGCCGCTGAAAAACTGTCAGCCAGCTACATCATCTACTGAAAACATTAAATAAAAACCCTTCTTTAACGATACAGGGTTGGCCATCAGCTGTTTTTCATCTCTCTGTTAGAATCATACAGGGTATAATCGGACATGTTCCAAGCTATGAATAGTCAGATATGCTTGGGACTTGTGTGTTGAATGCTCTCAGTGTGTCGTCGCATTACGGTTAAGAACCTTTTGCGCTTACTTGCATTAACATGCCATCTTCTCCATTGCAGCGCAACCCAACCCAGCCGTGTTGATGGGAAACCCAATTCGGGCATTCAGCCCACCCTTGGGAGGCACACCAGCTGGCATGGGCAAGTCACCCAGTCCTGTTCAGAGGATAGATCCTCACACCGGCGCCAGTATCCTCTACGTCCCAGCTGTGTACGGTGGAAACATGGTCATGTCCATGCCCCTGCCTGTAAGTTTCACCTTTTTAAACTGACACAAATTCACTTGTTAGAATGTGTACAAGGCCACTCTATCCAATGTGCCACCAGGCCACAGTCATATTCCAATATTATAATCTTCTAATCAGTCTAAATATTTGTTTTATAATGCGAGAATATCAGTTTATTTCACATAAAAGTTGCCAGCTCAGAATTATACCACAAGTTTTTTCTCATAGAATAAACTTACTAGTTAAATAGCTCCACTTAGTTGAGATTTGAGTATTTCTTACAAATAGTATATGGCAAGAACATTATTTGATGAATTCATATGTATTTGATATGATGTACAATGTGTTCTCCATAATCCACAGTATGTGTTAACCCTTCTCTCCTGTGTTATGGCTTCCTGATCAATAATCTGTCCATATGTGTATTTGTTTCCTTAGTTGCCTTGGCCAGGTTACCAGAATCGCTTTGCTGTGGATCCTCGCATCATGAGCCACCCGGCGGCCATGGCCTACAACTTCAATCTGTTGCAGGCCCAGAATCGAGGGTCCCCCATCCCCTACAGTGGGGTCGGGCACCCCTCTCCTCTCGGGATGGGCCAGCCCAGCCCCGACAAGGAGCTCCAGGCTGACCCCATCAGAAATGGTGCGCCTTGAATTACATTTTCCCTTCGAACAACCACCAAGATTAGCAAATGACTTTAATTCTTCTTCCATCAAAAGAAAGAACGGACTGTATTAAAAAGCCAAGCCAATGGTAATTATGTTTTTTTCCTTCTTCAGGTAAATTAGAAGGATGTCCAAAGCCAGAACAGAGCCGTCTTCATACACCAGAGAGGAAAACCGCAGACATGAAGGAAAAACAGGCATGTTGTTGACACTTGTGTTTCATTTGTTATTGTTCCCCCATAAACAATCGACCTAATTGATCAATGGCCACGCCTCTTTGCTCATGATGTATTTTATCTTTATTTTGTATCCAGGGTGATTTAGACACAGGCCAGAGTCGAAGTCTAGACTCCCAGACTGACGGGATTGGTGGATTTCCCAATGCGATGCTGCATCGAAAGGATCCCTCAGCTGCCCAAAGACCCCTCAACTACCACCTGGCCCCACCCAACCCAGCTTTCCCCCCACATCCTGCCAGTGGGAGGGCTTTCCCCCCTCAGTATCCGGTCTCCAGACTTCCCTATCGGGTCGGCCAGCCCCCTCATCCCGGGATGCCCCCCCAGAGTCAGCAGCTCAGCCCTGCCTACGCTGGTGGCAGCCACAACGCTTCCTTCTTCAGTGGCACCATTCCCCCCCACAGGGCCGTCCAGTCTCCCACTATGGATGGGTCGGAGTCCGTAGGGGTGGAGGAGATGAGTAGCTCCATTAGGACTCCAATGGGCCACGCGGGGGTCCACCACCCAGGCCTGTCGCAGCATAACAGGGTCAACAGCTTTGGGGAGGACGGACAGGATGGAAGCATGGGAGAGAGTTTGGGTGAGTGGAGCATTATTGTTCCCTTTAGTAAGGCTAACCCTTAACGTTTGGATGGGAAATGGTGACTTTGTTTTGTAGATATTTTTTTTTTAAAGACAGAATATTTTTGATTGTTTGGTTGGTTGTAATACAAGCTTGATAATTCGGGTAAAGATTAACCTTGAACAAAGTAATACAAATTACATTTTTTTTCATCAAAAAAAGAAATTTGATCTGACTGTAGTTCCTATCCTGGTAATCTGATTTATTTGCAAGATCCTTTGATTTCTGGGAGGCTAATAAGTAGCTGCCATTCTTAATATTCACGTTGATGTTGGCCCATATTATCACTTGGTATTTGGTCTGTGCGACTAAAGCTAGTGTTATTGACTTTTTTAATAATATAAATATTTGATTCAATACCACATTACAACAACTTAAAAGGCAATAATGATAAAAAGAAATGTTCCTTAATTAAGATGCCTTTCTTGATTTTTCTTTGTTTTGGATTAACTCCATAAGGAGTGATACTCTATGATTTTATATATATTTGCAAACAGATCCTTGTTTACATTTAAACTCTGCATTGATTATGATGGGACATAATCATATGTTTTTTTATATGTAATATATAAATAAATATGCAATTTATTTGGTACGTTTCCTTAATTAAAAGATTGTAAAACACCCTAAACTTAACTGTACAGTATATCAGACCACCGAGTCATGAGGACAGTGATTTTGAAAACTAATCTTGTGGTTCCACTTTCAGACCTCCATGGGCCCATGGCTCTCGAGGCCCTGAGCCAGCAGCAGCAGCAGCAGCAGCAGCAGCAGCAGGCAGCCAGGCTGGGCCAGTGGAACGAGGCAGGCCCTTTCCTCCAGGGCGGCGTCGCCTTCCCTCTGCCTCAGCAGCTCGCCCACCTGGCTCAGCCCGGCATGGCTCGATTCCCCCATCAGCTGCTCCGGGCTGCGAGCTGGGGCCTCGGTACCAACATGGAGGACGAGGCTGTAACCTCTGCCACCTCTGGGCCGCCTTTCAACAGGTAACAATGACCCAAAGTTTCTTTAATATGCATTCTTGTTGGTCTGTAACCTATATCTAAAGAAATGTTAGTTTTACTTTTGAACGTGTTATGTATGAAATTGAGTGTGCAGAAGAGCAAACTAAACAAGAGAATTACTTGAAATTGGACTGTAAATATTGCTGTTGAATGTTATTTTGGTTGGTTGCCCTTCAGTTATTGTTGTTTTTTTTCCCTCGCTGCTGCTTGAATGAGTTTGGGTGTTAAATACATTTGTAATTCCCAGGTACCCGGGTCTCTTGAGAGAGATGCCCCCTCAGGAACAGCCTGAACCCAGGGATCCAGCTGAAATGCAGCCTCCACCTCAATCCCGTCTCCTCCAGTACCGCCAGTCTCAGTCCCGTTCCTCAGGTGACCCTTCATCCTCATTGGCCGCCACCTCCAATCATGCTGGCCCTTACCCATCAGGACCCTACTCCCATGACCCAGGCCGTGACATGCTCAATGAAAACCTTCTGAACAACCCAGCTCTGCAGCAGCACCCGGCCAACCCCCTGTATAACGCTGGTAACTACCCACATCAACCCCCTGCCCACTCTGGCAGCCCCCCTTCCTCCCAGGTCAAATACCTTCTGCAAGAGGCCCAGTGGCCCCATGGTGGAGCTGCGTCAGTGAGCCCACCACAGCAGAACCACCTGTTGGGGAACCAGGGTCACAGCCTTCCTTATGCCATGCCCATCATGGCTCATCCAAGCAGGCAGCAGGAGCAAGTCCACCTGATGCAACTTCACCATCAGCACCAGCAGCAGCAGCAGCAGCAGCAACAACAACAGCAGCAGCAGCAGCAACACCAACAACAACAACAACAACAGCAGCAGCAGCAGCAACAACAACAGCAGCAGCAACAACAACAACAACAACAACAGCAGCAGCAGCAGCAGCAACAGCAGCAGCAGCAGCAGCAGCAGCAGCAAAGTCAAGGTCCAGACCAGGAGTCCTACCACCCTCTGTCGCCCAGAACATCAGCAGCCACAGCCCTTCACAATGTAGATGAGGTATGTTTCTTTAATTTTGACTTTTATTTGAGTCATTATAAAGTACATAACATCTGACAATTTGTTTCAAGGCATTTGCAAAAATGTGGCATTTGGTTACATGTTCTCCACCAGTTGTTACAGTTTAGATGATATGATTGGATTAGCCGAGGTGTCTCAAATGCTCATCTCTGTGTTGCATAAAGTAGAGATTTAGCATTTCCTGATAACATCTGAATGATTAAATCTCACACATTTGATAAAGATGCAGAAGGAGAATAACAATGTGTAGCTCAGGTTCTGTGTAACGGGGGAGGAAATGGATTACATGTGTGAACAAGATAAAGTTGTTTACTTATTTTTAGTGGCAAGTTCAATTTGAATAGAAAAATGTAAATAGTGCTGAATGCATAAAGCAGATATTTGGCAAACGCTTGCACAGGAGTGTTCTCTCTTTCATTGATGCCTCCATCACTGAATGAGAAGCTGCTTAAGGGTTTCTTCCTCTTTTAAGGATATTTTGCACACCGTTCTGTCAGGCTAAATCCCTCCCCCATTCCTCTTCCTCATCCATCTCTCCTTCCTATCTGTGCAGTATGAACCAAGAGGTCCGGGCCGGCCCCTCTATCAGCGCCGCATCTCCTCCACCTACCCGGATGATTCGTCTCCAGCCAACGCCCACGCTGCCTTGTCCCAGCAGCCCCAGCCCTGTCCGTCAGACCCCCAGGAACACCCTCATCCACACATACAGCACCATCAGCACCCACACGCCCCCTACGGTTACCCCCCACATGACGTCTGGCCGAGTAACGGCGGAGGCCCCGGTCCTGGTCCGTTCCAGAACATTCCATGTAACGGAGCCGCCACCCTCGCTCAGCACCGGGACTTAATGGGTAGGTTTCAAGATTCAAGGCTTTTATAGCTACAGTGTAGTTATGACAATGACACGCTTAGGTCCCAGGCTCCTCCAACAGTGCAACACAATTAAACAGATAATAGAGCAAGTAAATCAAATCAAATAGAATAGAATAGAAATAGTGCAGAATAGTCTATATACAAGTAATTGGAATAGTAATATATATATAAGTTGCAAAAAGATGAATGTTATGGATGTTCTTTCAAAAGTTCAGCTGTTTAAGTCTGATGGCCGATGTTTCGCCACATGGGCTTTTGTTCCTCAAATACAGAGCTGTTTGAGATGTATTCATGATGTTCCATTCAGGTCTAATTCACTTTGTATCTTTTTGCGGCACCTCTCTTTTTCTCTCCTCCTTTCTTCTTTGTGGGTCCGGCAGCTGCCAAAGCCCTTCGTCAGACGGAGGAGCAGGCGAAGGCCGAGGCCACAGCAGGACAGCAGACGCACCCCCACTCCCTCAACTCCCTTCAGCACCTCGGACAGTTTCCTCCTCTCATGCCCAATAACAAGCAGCAGCAGCAGCAGCAGCCGCCACAGCAGCAGCAGCAGCCGCCACCGCCGCCGCAGCAGCAGCAGCAACCCCCCCCACCCCCCCCACCGCAGGCTCCCGCAGAGGCCAGCCAGGGGGCTCCAAATTTAAGCAAACCACCCACCATGTCCTACGCCAGCGCCCTCCGCGCTCCACCCAAACCCCGAGCTGTTCGCCCTGAACAGGCCAAAAAGAACAGCGACCCCCTCTCCCTCCTACAAGAGCTGAGTATAGGAAGTTCAAATGGTAGCAATGGGTACTATTCCTACTTTAAATAAGTGTCACCTCTCCCACATTATAAGTAAGTACTGAAATATATAAAACAAAAACAAAAAAGGTAAAACTGTTTCTAAAAACACAAAAAAAAATAGTACAAAGTGCATTTATAAATTGTTTCTATCAGTAGGTTTTTTTCTGCATTTTTGTTTCATTTTAACTTTTTATTTGTAACAGTCCTTTTTTCTCCTGTTTCACATATCTGTGAAGAAAATAAGTATATATAATGAATGCATTACCGGTATATATACATACTCATTATGTATATATGAATATATACTTATATTATCTACACTTGTATATGTACGTAATGCTAAAAAAAGTTATAAAAAAAATAAAATATAAAAAGGTGAGATTCGGTTGACCACTTGGCTACCTCCATATTTTTCCTTATTGAAGTTGGTTTTGTTGGTTACTAGAAAAAGTATGTTGACGGTTTTATCACTTTGTATTCCTCAGTTTTGAGTGGACGTTGCGTCTTGATTTTCAAACTACTGTAGTTGTGGTAACGGACAAAAGCTAAGTGGTCAACCGACACAGAAACTACATGGAACAGTGTATAGAAGTAGATACATTTTCCTCTAATCTGTAAATATAAAGAAAATAAAAGACTGAATTGTATGCCACAGACATGTCCTTAAATTCCTGTATCATGCTAGCATTTGCATTATGAATTATTTTTGTTTGTTGGCTTCTGATCCTTAATTCTTAGACATCCTGGAAATAGCTAGGAATTATCTTCAGTAATTTAGTAGTAAATGTGATTGTTTTCAAAAAAATGACAATTTCATATTTTACTTTTCACCAATGTCTCATCAGCAACAAAAGATACAGTGTAAAAAAGTCCGAAAAACAACAACCTCTCAATTCCTCCTTTGTTTGTGTTAAGGATCAGAGAACACCAGACACCACTTTCTATGATAGGATTATCCCAAACTGCTTTGCTTGTGGCCGATTCTCAGTCATTTGATTTCTTTAGTTCGTGTCATCAAAAAGCTACACCACGGAAATGGTTTTAATTACTGCTGACGATATGCAATGTGTTTTGTCACTAATTGACGTTGAGCTTCTTTTGAAAAGGTTGCAGTACTCTGAGGGTTTGTGAAAGTGAAGAGAGTGGTGGGGTCAGTGGTGTGTCATGATGGGTAAGTGGAAACTGAGGGTGTGATCAACACTGCCAGTCAGACGCTTTTGAACACGCTAAATGTGTGCTTTTTTGGTTAAATCAGAAGTATATTGAGACTGTAGAGACATAGAAAATACCCCGACATTTAAAAATACACATGAATTACTCACAAATGTGTTTTCTCAGAGCAGTACTGGATCTTTGTCACCGTAGCAAACAGCGCTCGGATCACTGCTGCTGTAATATGCTCAGCGTAGGTCTCGTAGATGTTTTGTAGCCATGCATTTCCCAGTTTCTTGAATCCCTTCACTTTGTAAGATAGATTTCCCAAAGACCAAAGTCTCTATTTTCTTTAAGACAATCTTTAAATCTCTTTGTCATATAAATAATACACATGCATCTCATCCATTAGCCAATATGTGCTCCAAGTTCTACCAAAAACATTGATCATTGTCAATAAACATCCTCCTTACCATATTTGGGGAATTGTAGATCGTTCGATGGAAGACGTTTTCCCCATCATCCTTTCCAACAGTCTGCTTGAGATTTAACCAAAAAGGTAACAAAGTAAAAGTCACTACACTACAAGCTGTTCAAAGACTGTGCGTGATACGAAGGAATCGGTCACGTCTTATTCGTTGTTATTCAGATAGTTACATTATTCACCTTTTCAGTCCCATTGATATATTAATATTAGAACAGATTGAATAATCTCATTCACTTCAAATCAAAATGAAATGGCTCTGGATGTATTTTACATTTGCGACGTTCAAATGACCTTTTTACCTCTCACCAAAAAAACATGAACATGACACATTCATTTGAGTCCCAAATCTAAAAAGATGTTGAACTATATCTGCCAAGGTTTTTCTTTAATAATAAACGCAATGCTGGAAGCAGTCATCCAGTACTCAATTCTGTTATGCATTTCATTTGAATTGTTAAAATACCACGGCCCCATTTGCAAATCGATAAAGTTGTACCAAAAGCATGGTGCTGTTCGGTGGCTTTCATACGGCAGCGAGTCACCGTTCTGTCTCTTAAAGCGTTCCTCAGATAGCTACATTGCCCTACAGCTATTTACATAGATGTGTTTTTAACACTCAGCGGAGAGCTTCATGTTCTTATTCCTACGTTTTTAAGTTTTCACATTGTCATTCAAAGGCTCAGATCTTTTGACTTGGCGGAAAACAACACATACTTGTAAATATGCATTTTGTAGGTATTTACAAACAAACTTTGGGAGCGCCTCGATTTTGTAGAAGCTGTTCAAAGAAGAGGTATGCCCTTTTTAATTATGCAAAGCAAAAAAAGAATAATCCTAGGAATAATGAACGACAACAATAACCCAGTGGATAGTTGCAACATCTTGTAACCTTTTAGATTGTTTTGATAAGATGGTGTCTGGCTGATTTGACAAAGAGGAGAGTTTCTGTTTTCAGACGACTTATTTCACTGTACAATACATATTGGAAAGTATATGTTGCTGGATTTGTCCTGTATTGTTTTCTCACAACAATCAACATAGATTGATTTCTTTTTGTTAATGTGAAGACTTTTTTTTTCTTTTCATGCATGTTGAGATGACCTGGCTGGTTTTATCCCTGTTTTTATCAGTTTGTATTGATTTGTGAATGAATTAAAAAGTAAAAAAAAAAGAAAAAAAAAAAGTTTATGTTCAACCTTCAGAGACAAATTTTGGTATATTATTTGATGTGTACAATAACTTGTGACATTATCAACAAAAATATTATAATATTTTACTAACATGTCAATCAAATATGTAATGGTCATTTAAGTCCTTTTTTTTCTGCTGTTACTTAGCAGGGCTGAAGCTCAGGTTGCTCCCTGCTGTGTGTCATCTTTACAAAACTTACTTTGCTTAGCAAATGGCTAATCTCTGAAGTTGTGCAATACTAATATTTCACCGCTTCTTCATTTTTATTTATTTTGAAGCAGAAGAGATTGAGCCAAAGACATTTTAAACAGATGTTATTTACAACTTGTCATCAATGCTGATTTGTAAACTTTTAAGACTTTGTTCCAAAAATGAGTTTGCCATGATCTTTACTGTGAAACTAAAGGTCTTTAAGTTGGATTTGAAAATGTTTTCACCTTGCAATATTGAACCATGTTTCATTATATTAATTATTCTCTTTAAAAAAAATCAGTGTTGCCTTTTTAAAGAAAACAAACCAGTTTGTGTGGCACATGGAGAGGGAGCAACCTTTTGCCCAGCCAGTAGAGAGCACTGTGTTAAGCCTTCTATAAACGCCACATCTCTTCCTGTTCTCTGTTGGCTCTCCTCTGTCCCTCCCTCCCTCCCTCGCTGCAGTGAATCAATGGCTCACCTGTTCTCCCAGCCTCCCATTCCCATTGGTTCCTCCCTCGTGGGTACACAAATAATGAATAGATCTGTTTTACTCTTCTTCATTTCAATTGGTGGTGGTTATAATCAAGGATTTAGACTGTGTTTCAAAGGTTTATTTTCTTTTTTTATTTGTTTCTCTATTAAAGTGTTTTTATTGAAACTTCTAGAGTTCTGCCTTTGTTTTTGTAACATCCTCTGCATTAAACAGCAGTAATATAGAATACAGGAATTATTTGGGGGTGTGCCATAGATTGAAGCTGCATCTGTTGTTTCCTTTAGGACTAAAGGCTTGGATCTCAGCCCTTGCAGAAAGAAAGAAAGACAAGAACGTGTCTCCTCTGCAGTGTAGAGCCACTTAATGTTCCTGTGTGGATAGACACTGGATTTAACACTTAAAACCATCTACATAGTTAGAAGTTAGTGTCAGCAGCTGCTCTCCTTTTTGTCTCAACCTAGCCCTAATGTCATGACTAATGAAGGGAAGTTTACTGACAGTTGTTCTAGGGAGACCACATTTAACTAAATGTATGAAATAGTGTGCAGTGTTTGGTCGTAGCTGTATGAATGTGTTGTCGTTTAAAAGGAACCAAAAAAAAGAAAATTTGCAAGACAGTGACGGAGTGAGAGAAGAAATGTGATGCTGATCCTAGACCAGCCAGGGGCATCATGTCGGACAAATGCAGTCTCTGTACAGCCGAAACAACACACACTTGGCATCAACAATCTCACCCCATTGTTTGGTACATGAAAGCAAAGGAAACACAAAAAAGGAAAGAAAAAAAGTTTCCAAAGCTAATTAAGATTTATTTTTGGTTACAAAGAAATAGCCCATAAGAAACACACACAGAATATGCTGCATTCAAAAACATTCAATATTCAGAAAAAACATATAGAAATTAATTTCAACAATTACCATGACAATAGGTATTCTATTTTTGTGTTATTTATTCCACTTTTCCATTCTGTGAAATGAATCTTACAACTCAGTCAAAATAAATACAACTAACTAATTAAATAGACTTGCACTAAACAAACCTATGATGACATTGACGGTTGCTCTTACCAATAGCTGCAGGCTTTTCACATAAATAAACTGTTGCACAGTAGGTAATGTCGATGAAAAAAAATGTTTGCTTGCTTTGTAAAAACGTATGTACATTTGTGTTTTGAATTGACTGGATAGTGAAAATCCATTCTGAAACAAAACTGACACACAGCACAAATACAGAGCATGAGCCTGTGTCAGATGTTATGATCTCCATACACTTCTTTCACACAGAGAAAATGTAGTTGAGCCGATGCAAATACCAATGTGTTTCAATTGGGTCATGATGACGCATGTACAGAACAGAGCATTTTTTGTATCTGTTTGGTTTGTAAGCTGTCAACAAAAAAGTAAAAGGCATTGTATGTGCACCTGCTAGAGCTGAAGCTTGTCCAGCACGGAGTGTGTGGGTGTTTAGCATTCAGCCTACCACACACACACAAACCTGCTCGGTGCATCTGCCTCGCCTGAAATCAGTCGTTTATTCACAAAGGTCTTATTTTAATGGGATTTTAATTAATTTTCAAATCTTAGAAACATAACATTTCAATCTCAACCAAACACATTTTGTTGATACTTCTAGTAAATAATTGATTCCTTGAGCGATCCCATTGAAAAATCAACAGATGAACATTAGATATCTACAAAATATCATACAAAGTGCACTACATCATATCACATTATGTAGATGTCTGGTCTTAACTGTATGAACTATATTCTTAAAATGTCAATGAATCCAATTATATTTACAACTTTTTAACTAAGTCAGGGCATAATGATGTTAAAACCATCTTACAAAACAGTGACTTGATAAATAATTGTTTGCCTTTTCAAGTTATTTGTTTAAATATACCAGCAGTAAAGGAGTAAAAGGCAAAAGTGCTGTTTAGACCAGGTTGGCTCTTTTTGAGAAGTATGGTGGTTTTGAGGCTTCATGTCAGATTTAAGTTGTGATCTCCAACATGAACCCCATCAAAGTGGATTGCTATATTTTACGCTCTAGTAGGACATGCATGACAAGGCGGACATTCATAACTCCGAAAACGCCCCATATTCAAGTTGCTTTATAATTGTAGTGAGGTAAATTTCCCTTCATTGCTATGGTCCATCCACACCCCAAACCAGTTAGTCATCATGACGTTACCATTTTATGGCCTGTTCTTGAATTGAACCTATCCTTGAATATGTACTCAAAACAATAGACACAGTCACTCTCCTCAAATCCTGTAATCATCTGTCCGTCATCACTCCACTTGGTCCTGCTCGGCGTCCATGCAAGTCTCCCATGGATTCCTAGGCATCTGCGGCATGGAGAGAAGCAGGAGGGCAAAGCCAGTGAGAAACAGGAGGACAAATCCAGTACAGGCACACGCGAATGACCAGGAGTAGTAGTATTCGATCCAGATTGTTTCCTCGCTCTCAATCATGCGTTTCACTGATTGACGCATCACCTCCAGTGAGATGAAGCAACAGAGACCTGGTAATGAAGGAAATGTGTACAATTAGTTGGTAGCTCACAAAAATGCTGCAAGATAAATTGAAGTGATGTTGTTTTACTGAGCCCACCTGCAAATGCATAAAACATGCCAGCAGGTTTAAGGAGGTAGTCTCTTCCTTTGCCTTTTGCCGGTACATGATCCCATCAGACACAGAGAGCCAAAGATCATGAAGGCTAGACTGAAGATGGAGATGGCTGCAGCTGAGATGTTATACTCTGGAAAGAAAGAAAGAAAGAATGTAAACGTGGTGTTTTTAATACATTTCTTTTTTCAATCAAAAGACCCCAATCATTATGTTATTTCAAATGGCCACGTTTTTTTTTTTTATTGTATGAAACCAAAAACACCACATGTACTTTTCAAAGCGGTGTTTTGTTTTGTGGAACAATTTTCCATGTGTGTGTTTTTTGATGTTCTTATTCTTCATTAGTATCAGGTTAGGATTACAGAATAAGGCTTGCCTATTCTAGATGTGTCTGATCATCAACAAATGCATGGTTCATCCCTCATTCTCCACAAGTGTTTACTTTTTACATATTAAGATTTTCCTTATTATGTCATGCACTTCAGTTTGTAGAAACGTAACAAAAAAAAGTAAAAATTGCATTTATTCATTACTATTTCCCGTGGGATATTGCCAATTGCTGGTTTAGAGAGCTTTTCTACATTCTAATTACATTTCTGTTCCCACATTCATGGTTATGCAGGGAAAGGCACCCAGTTCAACAGTGTATCTAACTGAAAATACACATAAGGTTTTGGCTTCATATACATTACTTGTAATTAGAATTCAATGTTATTTTTTGGCTTTTGAACAGATATTTTGACTGCAACAAACATATCGTATTCCACCAAACTTGCTTTAAAGGCATTCATCTTTACAAGCAACATTCAAATATACTTTATGAATGTAATTTGTTTACAGATATCAGGCGTTTGTGTAATAAGAACTGCATCTGGCTTGTTTTCCCAATCAGAGGGTGGATATGATGTGAGGCCTTTGATCTGCCGCCTGTTCGCCTGTGAACCAGGCCCAGGGGACAGGCGCTCCTTTGGGGGAGAGAGCCTTCATCTTCTGCTGGCAGGGGAGCATGGGCCGCACCTTACACGCTACGTTCTCTGAGATAGGCTACTGCTTGTCTGTCGAGCTTGTCAGCCAGTCGGAAATCCCAACGTTTCTCTACACTAAGAGCAATGTAAAAATCCAAAAATACCAGTGGTTGTATTAACTCATGTAGCCTATAGTTATTTTTCTCTTTTTACACTAGAATCCAGGGAGTAATTCTACTGGAAGTACTATTTTGCAGTACAGCATTAGCATCTACAATATGCGCCCATTTCAATGCAAGTTGACATGAGAAGTATACCATTTTGTACTTTAACCATTATTTTTTAAGTAACTTTTTGTAAACTTTGTCTTGGAGTTCGAGGAAGAGCCTGTGCAGTTTGCTGCTGCCTAAGTAGGCACCTAACTTACAAGCAGCGTAAGCTAACACTGCTTTGCTAAGTTAGCTAATGTCATGTGCTTTCATAAGGGCTACAGTATCTGTGGCTGATGATTGGGCAACCTAATAACAACAAAGTGAACATCATTCACTTGGCATCCCAAACAGAACTCATTCAATAAATGTCAGTCTTCTTTGCTAACAGTGACAGCTAGTGATTAAGACAAATGCGCCGTGCTTCAATCAGCAATTGCAATTAGCGCATGTTTTGTCTGCTCTAAGAGAGAAGACAGTTTTCCAACATGTGACGGAACAATACAGTTTGTTTAGACATTTTAACTTCTTAACTTAAGTTTATAAAACATTTGAAGAACCTCTTAATGCCCAGATCCATACCAACATCTCTTTTGCACTGCATTGCAGGCACGTGCACACATAGACCTCAAAGTGGGCTTGAGCCCCTGCCCTTTCTTTCCTCCAGAGAAAGTGCCCTTTTTATGGGGTGCTTTTTATTTTATTTTTTTAAATAAATGAATATGTATCTACTGCTGTTTGCGCACACTTTCCAAAAATATATTGCTTGAATAAAAATGAAAAATCAGGTAGGGAGATTAGACTGTGAAGTTCCGCTGCTCTCTCTCCCTCCCTCCCTCCACGTCTGGCGCACAGCGGTGCGGACATCGGCAGTCCCTTCAGACAGACAGGTAGCAGCACCTCCGACTTTACTGTCCCACATTATGCCGGCTTTACTTTGTTTATTTTGAAGGTGAGTGGTGATGAACAAATGACTAAGCTGCCGGTGTGTGAAAGACACACTCAGAAGCCAAATTGAGAAGGACATTCCTGTTATCCACAGTGAAGTAATACACATCTACATGGACATGGCCCCCAGAAGGTTGCTGCTGTAAGGGAGGAAGGAGAGACAGCAAGTGAAGACACAAAAGCATATTTAACAACTTCCAAGAAAGATACAAGATACAAAGAAAGTTAGTAACAAAATAAGTTATTAACATAATATTTAATTTCAGATTTCAAGCAGTGGCGGTTCTATGGGATGGCACGGGGTGGCAGCTGCCACCTCAGAAAAATGCCTTGCCACCCCAGTTGGCAGCTTTGTTTTGAAATAAAAGTTGTGGCTCATCGGACATTTATGAGAGAAAATCTCTAATGTCCGAGTGCAAGTGAATGCAGCACAAGACGCAAGCTTTGTGACCCCTGTGATTGGCGGCGATTTCATTTGAACGGGACAGCGCAAAACGAGAAGCATTTCGGATCCAAGTAGACAGAAGGAATTATGTATTTGCGGTCTACAATGACAGAGAAGAGCCTGTCAAGTGTGACTGTACTCATGGAATCAAAACGCACCATAGCTTTAAATCTTAATAAGTTTGTGAGGCGTTTTGCTGAACAAGATGGTAATCGCCACATTCAGCTGTTATATTATAGACATCTCAACTTGATGCTCTGCTTACGGATGACTCGATGAGCATAATAAACTGTTAAGATGATAAGATGACCTTGCGTGTGTATAACATTTTTCTTCTTTGTGGGGGTCTGCCCCTGCCCCCCAAAATGTCTGTGCACGTCCCTGCTGCATTGCATTTCATATTTCTTCATTCGAAAAATGTCTCTCACATTGAAGTTTTTGTTAGGAATTGTATTTGACAATTCCTATGCTAATGTTTTTTAAAACACTCACAATGTGCCTCAGGGACATGCACTCTACAGTACATTCAACATTTCAGAGCTGTGTGTGAGTGTGTGTTACATTACATTACATTTAGCTGACGCTTTTATCCAAAGCGACTTACAATAAGTGCATTCGACCAGGAAGATACAACCTTGAAGAAAACAGAATCATATAAGTACATCAGGTTTCATAGAGCCAAACATTTCAAGTGCTACTCAACTGGCTTTAGATAAGCCAGCCCTTTATTAGTATATAAGTGCTTTGTTAGTAATTCAATCGCTCGAAGTGGAGTCGAAAGAGATGAGTTTTCAGTCTGCGCCGGAAGATGTGTAAGCTTTCTGCTGTCCTGATTTCAATGGGGAGCTCATTCCACCATTTTGGAGCCAGGATAGCAAACCCACGAGTTTTTGCTGATGGGAACTTGGGTCCCCCTCGCAGTGCGGGTGCAGCGAGCTGTTTGGCTGATGCAGAGCGGAGTGCACGTGCTGGGGTGTACGGTTTAACCATGTCCTGGATGTAGGAAGGGCCAGATCCATTCGCAGCATGGTACGCAAGTACCAGTGTCTTGAAGTGGATTCTAGCAGTTACTGGAAGCCAGTGAAGGGAGCGGAGGAGCGGCGTGGTGTGGGAGAATTTTGGAATTTTGTGTGTGTGTTTGTTCCATCTTCTATTCCGAATTCCATCTTCCATTCCTTCTATCCTTTCTCCAGTGACCCTGTTACATCTCTGGTTGTATTGAGGCCCAGCCAACGCATGTTGTATGACAGCTCTCACATGTAATGTGCATTAGGGGGGAAGAACATGTGGAGCACTGTCACACTCAATTATTTGGGTGTTAATGCAAATAGTCTTGTGCATATAGTTCCACGCACCCCCCTAACCTAAACTCAGAGATGCTAATGCGAGAATATATAGGTAGCCAACCCCTTACTCGTCATCTAAAACACACACACACACACACACACACACACACACACACACACACACACACACACACACACACACACACACACACACACACACACACACACGCTGATGGCCTAGCCCTTGAGAGACACACCGCAAGTTTGCTGGAATGATTGCAGCACTGACCTAAGTTCCCTGTAGTGTTATTCACTCTTGACTGAGCCATTTGGCAGTACCATAATGGTGTATAAGGTTGAATGAACATAGTAGATGTGCATCACCACAGGCACAGCCATACAGTTAGATTGTTATCCACCACAGGGAGTTCACCAGAAGAAAAATACATGAGATGCTACTGCCAGCACATATGGGCTCTTTTTTGCTATTTATAGTCTAGACTTTTGGCCAGTTTGATAGAGAAAAAGTATATTGCCTTTAACCAAGGACTTCTTCATGTTCTATGTGACGTTTTGTCATTGACAGCCAGTCCAGCTGTGAAACCTATGACTGTTATGCAGTCAGAAGTGTAACATGAATGAAGATCTGAACCCACAGAAAGCAGCAGCAGCAGCAGGTAAGGTCTGTAGGGAATATGTGATGCAGTCAGTTTGATGTTTAACTTCACACAGACTAGGATGTCCTAGTGTTGCAAGGAACATAGTTTCAAAAATGAATATCTCCTCTTTTCATGTGTAGACAGGATGGGTTGAAAATACCACAATATGGGAACCCTTAACAGGAACCTACCTTTTTGTGTTTTATAATCAAATATTTCAGCATCCTGCCCGGGAGTGAAGTGTCTGAAGTAAGTGCAGTTTTCCTCTGTGAAAAGATAAAACAATTGGATTTAGTTAAAAATTAAAATTACATTGGTTCATTTTTTTGGCCACTAGGGGACAGCACAACAATCAGTTAACACCCATTAACATATTGTCATCATATAAAGTTGAAATTGCCTTGTCTCCTTTCTTTGCTAGCTAGATACAGTAGATAGATAGATGGATAGATAGATAGATGGATAGATAAATAGATAGATGGATAGATAGATCAATAGATAGATGGATAGATGGATAGATAGATGCATAGATTGTCAGGGTTGAGTGAAGCAGGCAGGACCCAAATGCAGATTTACACAGAAAATACCTTTATTTCAAGGCTAACAACAGAACACAGTCAAGACAAACAGACACAGGAGGGCAAACACAGAGACAAGAATCAACAGACAAGACAGGGGGTGAACACTTTTCAAAATAAAAACAGGAAACCAGAGACAGACAAAACACAACACAGACCGTGACATAGATAGTAATATAGATGCATAGATAGATAGATGGATGGATAGATAGATACGTTATTGTCAAGCTTTGCGTCACATACATTTTCACCATAAATATCATATCAATATGATACTTTAAATACTTCTCACTGACTCAGATCTATCTTACATTGTTTTTCTAAAAAGGGTCTCACAGGTTCACACCACCGGGATAGTATTAACACTGTAATGGTTGCATGATGCAATGCAGACCCTGGCGTGCAATCTGTGGTTTGACTTTCAGAGTACAATGGTTACAGGCTACAGCAGACATTTCAATCAATTATTTCTGGGCAGACAAGGTGTTAAACCTAAGGGATTTGCACAACTCAAGGCAGGCCGCGTTATGTGATCCCAGGCTGGTTTAGTTGTGTCAATACTCCTCCTTTTAAATCTCCTTCATAATTAATTCATATAATCTGGCATACATATTAAAAGTAGTTGCTCACACTTAAAATCTGAGGCCTTACTTTAAACAATATGTTTCTGAAAGCGGAATTATGTCTTGACAATAAAACAAATACATGGGTTTGGATTATCATATGTGGAAAGGGAGTGAGAACATACAGTATGAATACATGTAATGTCAGATCAGTCATTTATTTCACACCACAAAGTGCACATCACTGATCTTGGTTTTGCTATGAAGTCTCATGCCCCCAATGCCTGGGTTTAATCCCCTTCTACATACAGTCTCACCATGGGACATGAGTGAAATGCTTTCATGTGGAAATATGTAGTTCTGTATGATATCGGATAACGGTAAGAGCTTGATGCCCTGTGCTGGTATGGTATTCCTTTTCCTCCATGAAGATAAGCTAAAGGGGATGTCAGATGGCTCTTCTAGGTAATAGCACAGTGTAATTGGTTTTAATAGGCACAACAAATATTTCTGAATCATATTTTTCCAAGCCAAGTCAACAATGCAATGTTTACAAAAACCTCCTTTGAAATTACACAAATTGACGCTGTGCCAACATTATTTTTGCAGACAAAAATATGACTACAGGGACTGGCCATGAAACAACTGAGTGTGTTACTTAGCAACAAGCTCCAGTGTAGAAA
This sequence comes from Notothenia coriiceps, assembly GCF_000735185.1. Lineage (NCBI taxonomy): Eukaryota > Metazoa > Chordata > Actinopteri > Perciformes > Nototheniidae > Notothenia > Notothenia coriiceps. The sequence goes on from NW_011352779.1 coordinate 146,382, forward strand.
ATAGATAGAAAGGGTGTGGTAGAGGTTTGTCAACAAGTTGTACATCTGAGCTTTCATTCAAAAAGGAGGCTGAAAAATATCTTTGAACTTCACTCATTCACCAAAACTGTGAATATCCATGTTTTTAAGTGAATGCAAATCCAGCCCTCATTCTTCTTTGCTATGACAACTATATCAATGGTAGGAAACATAGTCTCATGTGTGGAGGATTATTTTTATTTTTAAGGCGCAGCAAAATATAATACCAGCATTTATAAAACCTTGGAGTGGTAACTTTGAGCTCATTATCTATCTAAAGCAGCTTTTTCCCCACATGTGACTGAATGCGTGTTGCCTAATTACACCTTTTATGTACCAATCTTTTCAGTGCAATGACAAATATGTGTACAAGCTGGTGATCATATATCAATCTGTATTCATGTAGAAGCATTGCCGCTACAGGCAAATACAAAAATACCCACACACACACACACACACACACACACACACACACACACACACACACACACACACACACACACACACACACACACACACTACTGCACCACTTGTTGCTGGTCCTTGATCTGCTATGCTCTGCTGACAAGCTCTGTTAAGCCTCTCTCGTTCCTGATGGGGATATCAGTCATCTTTCCGCAGATCAGCAGAGGACATTGGATTGACAGCCCTTCTGCATCAAATCCCACTTTTTATAGCTTTTATAGTCTAATCATTTTGTTTATGAACGAAGACTGGCCCAGACCTCTGAGCTCGACTTTTTGTTTTGCCACGCTATCCTCCTCCTACTTAGGTCTACCAGCAAAGTGGAAATAACTTTGTATTACGTTGTTGTGTCAACACAAGTATCATTCATGTGCGAGCAAAATGTGTTGATTTTGCTCCCTAGCCTTAACTTTTTATTCAAAAGGATTCAAAGTTCAAACTTCATTGTCATATTATGATTGAAAATGATTAAGTTCAAAACACAACATAAAAACACACACCCATAAAAGACTACACAATTAAGTTAAAACACAAACAATTCCATAAAAGAATAAGAGCAAGTGTGCAAAACTGCCTAGAAAATACTGACAGTGTATGTGGCCGAAATATAATTCAAGTATATTACATTCAAAACTCAATACATGTTTACTTCTTGTGCCTGTTGGACTCTTTGCATTTGAGCACATTCCAATCATGTAAACTGGAGCTTTGATGCAGCTATAAACCCACAGAAGCATTTGGAAATATGTCTATCTATATAAGTGTTAAAGACTTCACTGGCAATTCCCATCCCCTTATACGAACCATCCCTGGATTGGTAGGTAATTTGAGTGGCTGTAAAAGTGAAATACCAGTGGTACTACCACTTGCCATGCATGGGACCATGCATCCCATCCCCCGACAGTGTAAAGTTATTTGAGTGACTGTGTGAGCTGCACGGAGTCATAAGGCTTCAGGAAGGTCTCTTAGGAACAGGTTGGTGTGAAAGCGGGCCTCAGAGCTATGCCTGACTCTTCCATGCGGCCCCGTCACTCAGAAGACCGCTGCCCTTGGCGCGAACACTTGACCCTCACATCCTCCGCCCAAGACAGCTGAGTATTTACGTGGTCTATATATATCACCAAAACAACTGCTTGCTGAGCAGTTTTCACACGTTTATTTAAAAAAACACACCCTTTCTGTTCCATGAAATTTCGGTTACATTAAAGTAATTGCTCTTCTTTGTACTGTATGCCTTTGTACAGGAGGTGCTTTGTAACATCGTTAGTGTTGCCTTTTTACAGCCAACGGCAGTTCAGAACACCAGTATTAAAAATGATCACAATATGAAAAGAAATACAACTCTGACTAGCTCTCAGGTTAATTTGGTTCACATGGGACTTTCTTTATTTGAGCTGACACATAATGTTAGTTATCTCACCATCTGCATTTTGTCAGCAGTAGAACTAAGCAACAACTCAATCCATATTTTCCAGATGAGTGTCTCACAGCGAGAGGGACCTCCTCACATACTTTTCAAGTTCTGCTTTGTATCAGGAAATGACACCACCTCTGAGGATGTGATAAACAATAATGTTCCTGTCCAAATACAGCTATTGGGCCGGGAGAAACCCCAGGAGATGGATGGATTTATTTACTTTTTAAATAAAGACTAACAAGGTGGCCATTATCAATCACATGTAATGTTGAAACCATAAGAGCCAATAGTCGTTACTCAGGAGCAAGTAGTGTCTTTGCAATGCATCAAATATAATATAATATTTAAAAATCTCACCTTCCAAAAATGTATATATAACCATTATCGGTATATGTGTATGTGCAGATGAAAAGCTCATGAAACATTTGTTATATCTTTACAGACTGAGGAATTCCCTGCATGCCTGTGGGCAGAGCTGATTTAGCATATTCAGCACATGCCTGCCGTGTCTGCACCAATGTACCACCCTCACATTTCAGCCGCTCCGAGAATGGCCCTGCAGTTCAGACAGTGTCTGGGATTCCCAAAGGTTTAGGAGCCGCCATAAGTTGGGAGATATTTTTGGGAGATTCGTTTAGCTTTGTGTGTTGGACAAATTTGGTGGGGAAGTCCAGGCTAATTTACATAAAGCAACATGCAGGGTCAGATAACAATCAAGAGTTAGATAGTGTTTCCTCAGAAGAGTGACTAACATCATATGTTATTGAGAAGGAAGTAACTGTTGGACAGCAACTGCTCAATACTGTTAACATCCTTTTTATTCAGATGCAGTCTGTATTTTATTCTAACAGCTGTAAGAACATTTGGTGTCATGGAAAGTTTCATTTGAGAGATTCATAGCAAAAATGTGTTTTACTTGGATACAATCTGACCACATTAGGTTTGTTTACATTAATTTAGGTATGAATACCACTAAATCCATTTCATTATTGTATTCCAAGTTAGGAGAAGTTGGGTGGAGAAGATTAAGAGGAGTTAGAAATAAAGTGATATAATAAATGACCGGAGACACTGACTTTACAGAAAAGTCAATATTTATGATATGTTGGAAAAGTAATTATTCGTATTTGTTAAACTACATGGGATTTAGCGCTACACAGAAATAAATATTTTACATATTTCCTCAGCTGTGTTGTGTATTCACTAAATGGGGCCTATAAAATCAAATTTCACCAAATGGAGTACTAAGTCCAAGTACCCTAAATTGCATTTAAGTACATTATGTTCTTAGTTACTTTCCATTAATGACAGTGAATTCCCTGAGAAACTTCTATAGAGTGTATACAGGCACCTATATGTGTTATAGATCATCAATGGTCAATGCTTTTTTTAAACTGATGAATACCTCTTTAAACAGACAGCAGGCACCAACCAGTAAACTGTGAACTCAGCTGTTGTGGTGTTTGGTGTTTGCTCAGAGAGAGCCTCCTGGGACTCCATGGCTCATGTTCTGTAGATGCCAAATATCTACTGTGATCTGGTTAAGTCCTTACAGCGACTGATAGTGAAAGCATCCTGCTGTTCACCCTGAATGTCTAGTTTGTTCAAAGGAGTGTCAGTCCGCCATCACCCAGCTGACTGAGGCCCAGTGGCAGATAGAAAACCCCTTATGATATATAATCATAACATAAATTCAGAGACTCATGCATGCATTACACTGGGGTACTTCTACACCACTGATGACTGACCACATGAATCATCTAATGAAATCCTGTCAGTATGTAGAATCCTGCCAGCTGCTTAAAAAAAAAGTTGATTACATTATGGAGACTGCATGCATGTAACCCAAAATAGGACCTTTTTTCTGTTTCACGAGGAACTGTATGGCAGTTAAACATGTCATATGACATATCGAGTGATCTTGCATCAGGCCCTCTATTCTTAGAAGCCCAAACCCCAGAGCTGTGGGCCGGATTGCACCGAGGCACCTCACAGTCACATACAAATTATATTCCAACAGTAATTTCATTTTATATGCCAGTTACAGGAAGGTTTTGCTCAGTTGTTTTCTCTTACCTCCAGGCAGGCTGATGGGTCCACAGCCATGCCCCTGTACAAAGTTCTCTTCGCTGATATAGATGTACTTCTTGCACAGCTTCCACAGGCCAAAGTGGGCCGCCTCGCAGGTCTCATTGACTCTCTCCACCCTTGGGCTGAGCACTGCCCAGTGGTCCGTTACCACCGCAGTGAACATGCAAGCCATACCTACTATCAGCACGAAAATGGCAATCTTTATCTTTGTGCGCTTCTGCATGTTTCCAGGTGATGAGATTTCTGCTCAGTGAATATTCTTCCCCTGATAAGTTACAAAAGAAATCTATAAAAATGACTGTTCTGCAATGTGAACACACTGGTCTGTGTCCCAGGGGCTTCTTTCCTCAGTGACTGCAGCAAGCTTCCCACAAAGTCTCTTCTCCTTTTTCTCTCTCCGCCTAAGACTAGTGTCTTCTCTCCCCCTGTCGCAGATCTCTGCCTCTGGTTCGAAGGGAAATGGGCCAGACTGCTCTGTCCTAGATTCAAGTCCCCTTCTCCTACTGACTATGAGTCGCTGTACAACTGTGGGGCTGCAAGTTTAGACTCACAGCTGTTGAGGTAGATCAAGAAAGTTGATGACCAAATCAACTGTCGGCCATGGGAGGCAGTGGGCTTTGGGGTGCTGCATGTGTTGGTGGGCGTTTTGATGCTATAAATGTGACCGGTGAGTCAAGTTGTCATACTGTCTGCTTATCTGGTTACAGTGCCAGTGGGTAGAGATGTGAAATGTGTGATAATAAGTGAACCCACCTAAACAGTTGAACTTATCCAAATGAACAGACAACTTTCAAAATGAATGTTTCAGCATTGTGAAAACACTTTCCCTTTTTTTGTTTGGCCACTTATCAAGAGTGGCTGTGTATTCACTCTGTGCCTCGCTACGGCTTCGCCTCATATGGATTTGGCTTTGTAAACAATTTATAAGGAGAAAGTGGATGTGTTTATAGAGAGCAGCAGCAAGGCTCCAGCTGTCAGACAATAGTAAAGTTGCCCTGATGGTACATTTAAGTAATTTCTGTTAAAACTATGAGTTATTGTCCAAAAACAAAATGTTCCTCTATTGAGGCGTTCAATGTGTCATCTCTACAGTACCAAGGTAAATTGTTTCTTCACTGTTTCTCCTCACTTGTGTGAACATCTCAAAAACATTTTTAAAGGTGAAATGAGTAAGAACACCTCCTGACTGCTGTCTTTCTGTTTAAAAGTGATCTGTTTTACAGCAAAACACACAGTTTATGTGATTGTACTCGTGAATATACAGTAAGTGGATAAGTCACAACAATCTCAAAGGCCAACAAAGGCCAACAATGCCAAAGAAGGAAACATTTACAGTTGTGCCAATAAAATATCTACCTGCAAATGAGGCTACAAATATCATTTAAGTTACAGACAATCATGTGGTGGGACTTAATACATTGAATTTATTTGAGTTCACTGTTACTCCATGATATGAAAAAATGGCCAATAAAACAAAATTCTGCAAGTATAATGTACAGCCTGTTAAAGAAATATACCTTTAAAATAATTGATTCCCACAAACATATACTGTATGTGTTGCTAATCTTTTTGAGTTGCCTGCCTACCTTGTCTACTTCTCATTGCCCATTTGAAATGATTGAATCGGCTCCATTCTGCTTCTGCTGTTTTTAACACAGCAGATACAAACTTCAACAGTTATTCATGTAAACAATTAAATGACTGCTAACTGAATGCCATTTAGCCGCTATGATTTCAGGTTCCTAGTATTGTGCATGCTGATTTACTCTTATTTGGAAAACTGGAGCATGCTTAGTGTTATTAGCATAACCTGTGCTATCCTACTATGACACATTAATGTCTGCTGTATAACAGAGCATAATGTTCACAGTTTGGGAAAAATTGTGAGTTGGAAAACAATCCCTTATCCTTAGATTCTTGTGCTAACCAGAGATGTATTAATTTCTTTAACCACTGCACTGTAAGAGCTCATGTCTAAGTGTTACATCATCCCATCAAAAATGTGGCTAGTTGAAAGAAAAATAACCCAACAAAATTCACCAAGAAAAAATGACCTGCTGTTGTTGTAAAAGAAGAAGAAAATATTTGTGCAAATCATTATTATTTCAAGAAAAAATACTTTGGATTTCAAGAAAACACTTATAGAATGTGGTTATGCCTTTCAAATCTCCCCCACAGTAAATAAGGGTTAGTATCCCTGTTTATCTTTTCTAAGCCTTGGCCCACTTTGAATTTCTTTAAAGAATTATGACCCACTTCCTCATGAGTGTGGGAACAGGCAACAGTGAAAGTAAAAAAGTTGTGACGGCAACAAAATAGTGCTCTGGAAATCACTGAATACCTACAGATGCAAGCTACGATCTGTATGTGTAGTCTTTTGCTGAGAGATAATCTTTCGGTCAACATCACCGACCCACGAGTGTCCCAGAGAGTATTTCCTCTTTGAATAAATCAAATTCAAAAAGCTTATTTTTTGGTTAATCATTTCAGTCACAATTGTACTATTCTTTCACTTTAAAATAGGTAGTTTAGATAATAACACGTCATTTGGATTAAAGAGGTAATGTTCAAAACTTGCTAGACTACTCACGTGATTTAAACTGATTTAATGAAGGACCAATTTAGCCAAGAAGTAAAATACCATCATACATGATTCGAATCAACTTGGCTCTCACCCTATGTGAACTATTGTAGGCTAGAAAGACCCCTTACCGCCTTTGAATTACTGTTGGCATATATAGGACACCACTGTGTGATGCCATCACCTTGGCTTTTTACTGTTTACTACCAACATGCCAATCTATTTTGGCGGTGGGGACATGCCTCTTAAATGTTTTTAAGACTGGTTTATTGCAAGTGTATTCCTGGTTTTTAAACTGCATCCAGGAAACTGCCAGTAATACCAATCAGCTGACACAGATCATTGTCAGTACCAAATACTTGTGACAGAAATATGACCAAGACATGTAAAGTAATAAGAAGATATATACTATTCTATTCTTCATACATTTAGATAAGTGATGGATTGATTAAGACATTACTCTGCAGTCAAATAAAAATAAACGCCACGATACAGTTTGTCATAACATTCCTTTAAAGTCATTAAAAATACGTCATAAAAATGCATCGTATATGTCATTGAGAAGCAATTTTACAGTATGCCAAACAAAGTCATACAAATCACAATGAGTACTTGCACTTTGTTGCACTTTGTACATGTTGATGCTAATGCTTTTATCATTTTACTTAATAGCAGTGTATTTCTACTCTGTGGTATTACTACTTCTTTAAGTGAAAGATCTGAGTACTTGTTTGACCAATGCTTGCCAGATAAACGTTTACACTAAACCCTCAATCAACTCCTTTCTCCACCCAACTCACCATCATTCTGACTGATAACACATACATAATGACTTAGGAGCCATGACCTCTGACCTCACAGAAAGGTACTTCTTCAACCTCTGACCGTTGCATTAGGGCAGCCACACTGGAGCTGTTATTTTAAAGACCATGTGAAGTGTGCACCTGTGCATGATCTGTTATGCTAATATGTATAGTAATGACAAAAATTGTCCATTGGAACCCATATCAAAAGATGTTGGAATAGCAACGAATTTGACGAGTTTTGAATTTGCCGGGGAAATCTGCAGTCGACCTTCGCCTTCGTGGGCGTGGCTTGCGATCTACTGCGTGACGTCACGAGATGGACGCCGCCGCACTGTTTACATTCACCACCGTTCATTTTTTTCTCTTTTTCAAAGTCGAATTTCTCAACGTTTTTGAGCTAGTATTTTCCTGGAAAGTGTGTCGGAGTCGACTGGAAGTGATTCCCAAACGAGAAAACCTGACAATGGAGGCGACAGTGAAGAAAGAGGGAGGAAAAACACAGGTGAAACGATGCATTGCCGCTGGCTGTAGTAATGTCAAGTCTGCCGAAGTGGCGATGTTTCTGTTCCCAAAAGATGAAGGTGAGCCTGGCTGGTGTCATTGTTTCGTAGATTCGTTCATTGATCATGATAAATAAAGGCCACTGGTCGATTCGAGAGAGAGAGAAAGAGAGACTGAGAGAGTTACAGGGTTGTCGTTAGCATCTGGTGCTAGCTCGGAGCTAACGGAGATTAGCTGTTTCCACAATAAGGAGAGGGAGAGTCCTCTCCTGTGGGACTGAGAGAGATAACGTCAGCTCAGGGAGGTAAACTGTAGCCTAAGTTATCTCAGTGGGTTTGGTCATCTATGTAAACAAATATTTCCATCTATGTAATATTAGTTGTATAAAATAGGTTAAGAAATCCTTCCAATGTTTTTTGATTATTGAAATATATGTTTCATATGAGTGTTGAGAGCTGTATCCATAAATCTCTTAATGTTGCCCTCAAAGTGCACCAGATTGATCACTTTCCTCATCTATCCTGTCCGAAAAGCTGTCCAAATCAATCATTTCTCCACCATGTTTACAATCACAACTGGGTACATCTTGTGACGTCACAGCCACTATCGTCTGCAACTTCCGTTAGGCTCAGACGGCACAATTAATAATTCATTCATTCATTAATTATGAAAAATTATTTTAGCCATGAACAGGCACAATGATATGTAAGGAATGAAACTGCCATTTCATTTTGGCGCAAAAAAATGCACTTCACAGGGCCTTTAAGTCTGAATCCTCAAGAGAAATAAGCTCTTACTGGGGGCTAATGGTGTGGAAACAAACTCTATTGATTGTAATCACACAGGACACAAGCATACAGTGATTGTGGCTTAGAAGGACTGCTTCTCTAACGCACCAATGTAACACTCCAAAGAGTCATTAATTACTTCTGGAGAACGTTGATGTGTGTTTAAGTCACCTGGCGGTGATCTGTGGTCAAGTTTATGTAAAGATCTTATTTCTGAACGTGGCACTGATGAACGACTGCAAACAGAAGAAGTTCATTATTCAGCTTTTGGATAATTATAATGAAAGCTTACTTTCCAACAAGACCATTTGAATATTGTCAAGTTTATCTCGAATCACACTTACTTACTGAAGTTGACCATTTTAATGTAAGCGGTTTTTTTTTTAATGTTCTTTAAAAAGAAAGCACTTGGAAATTGTGGTTCCTGAAATTATTACCTTTCTTTGATGCAGGATTTGCACGTCTTTAAGGTATTTTGTTTTCCTCGGCTGATAGGAAGATGTCAAATGATGAGCCTCTGCCTGATACTAGACAAAACAAATGCTGTTTACCCACAACAAAGGCTTTTGGTGTGTGACAATCTCATTTATCAAAAAGTTTGGTGTGCATGAGCTTGTTTAACATGTGTGTATTTGTAGTCTTTCTAATGATGATAAATGTATTGGTATAATCCTGATTGCATTTAGTTGAAAACATGAATTATGCTCACTGAGACAATGACACTGTAACCATCCACTTCCTCTGTTTGGCTTTCACGATCCTGAAGTCTGGCCTGAAGTTTCCATTTCCCCCTTTTTATTTAATCCCATGTTGTCAGACTTTCAGTTTTATTTAATTTTTTTCTAGGAGACCTATTGCTGGGTTAAAACCATAGCTGTGTTAAGTCTGTGAAGTCCATTAAGCTGTTATGTGTTTGATTCTCTGCATTTAGGGCTGCAACTTGTGATTATTTTCATTTTTCATTATTTCTTTCCGTCAGAAAATGGTGAAAATGTAGATCAATGTTTCTACAACTCAAATTCATATAGATATCTGTCACACACGAGTAAATAAATCAATAAATATTAACATCCAAGAAGCTGGAATCTAACTTTTCTTTAAAAATTACACAAACCAATGAATGGTTTATCAAAGTAGGTGCTGAACACTTTTATAGTTGGTAAGTAATTGATTAGTTCATTGATCTCTGCAGCTCTATGGGCAATACGAAGAAACATGACTTGCTTGTTATTAATCAGCGTTTTAAAAAGTCCTGAAGTTTTAAGGGCTTTTTTTGGTGGATCATGTTGGACAGTAATCACATATTTCATAATCAAATAGAGCACTCTTTATGCTTTGAAGAAGATCATACAGATTTTGAATTTCCATTGAATCGTTTTTTTATTTCAGTCATTTATAAGCAAAATTAACATTGAAATATTTAAAGACACTTTGTATTTACAGGCTTGTATTATACATCATACAAGTATGACTTAAAATAAATGATTTAATATATAATGAACAATGAAAAACAATAAAAAACTTTAAAGAATGCAACATTTTTTGCAAAATTCTCACATTAATTACTTTAATTATAATTATTGAATTGAAAAATGTTTTCATCATTATCCTCACTTTAAATTAAAAAAGAAATGAGGTCAAATTATTTAAAATACACACTTTGTAATGAAAGGGCCTTTAAAACGCTAAATATTATCTACACCTGCATTTGCCATTTGTATTTTTTTAACTTTGTCTATGATTCATAAAGACAAAAAATATATATTTCATGAGCTGAGGAGTTATTCCCTTCTCGTGTATAGCGTGTTTAAACAGTTACCTAGGTTACAGCTACAGGTTTACAGTTAGGGATGTTCTCAACTCTTATCAGAAAAGCTGTATTTTTGGAGACATTGCAAAATCATTAGTTATGACACTACACCACGACGGTCTGTTGTGTTTCATGTGTGATAGCACATGAAAAGGGTTAAGCTCCGACTGCTGCTGGCTATATCCAGTCTTAGCACCGTGGCAAATGTCATGTTAATGGATGCCTGGGCTTCCTGGATCAACAGTGTGGCACCGATAAATCAACAGGGAGCAAGGAATCAATCCCACTGCTGGGAGGAGTCTCAGCTACTCTACATTTTCAAAGTGAACTTGGGAAGAGAGGGAACCCCCGTGGAGAGGGATCCCTCAGAAGGAAATGGCATCTGGCTTCCACACTCACCCTGTATCCTCTCCATACATGTGATAGGAAACAGTATGAAATCATATAATATTAAACTAACATGTACTGCTGATAAGAGAGTGATTGCCTCATATAAAATCATCAATGGTGTTGTGACAGTACTTAAAGGGCCCATGTCATGCTTTTCCGGTTATTACCCGTCCCCTTGTGTGTTATGAAGGTTTTTATGCATGTAAACGGTCTGCAGAGTCAAAAACCCTCAAAATACACCCTGTAACTCAGGATGAGTTTCGCTTGTTCTCGCTGCATCGCCGACCCGGAAGCCTGTCTGCTCCTCACAGCAGATCGCAGCAACAAGCCTCGCAACGAGCCTCGCAACGTCCCGACCAATCAGAGCACATTGGGCTCACAGGGAGGGGGGGGGGGGGGGGGCAGGAGCTCCAACAAGCCGTTTAGGACAGAGTGAATACACATACTATACAGAGATGCTGTATGAGAAACTAATGTGAGTTTGGAAAATTGCACAATATAAATCTATTTTAGTAGACCTCAACAATGGAATTATGATCAGTAGAAATGGCCATGACATGGGCCCTTTAACAGTTCGATATAATACTCGTCCGTCAGTCTTATGAAAGTTTAAAAAGATAATATGTTACATTTTAAAAGCCTTAAAATAAAGTCAGTTGGTTAAGTCATTGTTCAATGGAAGAAAATCTAATCTAGTGTAAATTATATTTCAGTTGCAAGTAAACAACAGTGTGCTGTCATTCTCTCTTCTCTCGAAACAAAATGTATTCCCAATTTCTTTATACATTGAAAAATTGGCAAGGAATGAGTGTAACTATATTGTTGAACAGTAACATAAAAATTGCAGCTGTTGAATTGCTTTTTAAATATTTGCTGGCAGCAAATGATTTGTTATGGCATTGGGCATATCAGGTTTAGTATAAACATAGCTGAAGTGTGACCCGATGCGAAACCATTGGTCACAGCAAATCAAGTTACAAAGGCAGAACCTGAGTTGAGACCTGAAGCCTTATTTTTCTCCTCCTGCACAGCGAGGTACCGAGGCTAACAAGCTGGCTACAGTCCTGTGACTGCAGGGAGAGGTGACCCTGCCATTTCCCTCTCAATTACTGGAGGATAAATCTCACTGGTGTGCAGCGGGACATGAATGTGGGCGCAGCTTTATTCTGGCTGAAAATATCAGTGAGGGTCCATGGCATCCAAATTCACAGGGCTTAACGGCTTGGGGGATGGACAGAGGAGAGGGGTGGCGAAGAAAAGATCAAATTAAGGCTGGAATGGGAAACAAGATCATCAAACCCGATTTGCATAACAAAGATACATCACACACACCAGGATGAAATATAAATCTATTCTAAGTGTACATTCTGCACATCAATTACATAAATAACCACTAAAGCTGGGACTACAAGCCCTCTCATGGCACTATGAGTTTAAATATGGTAACCGCCATGACACTAATTCAACAACCAAATTAAATAAATTATTACTAACTGCAACTTTAACATGGAACCCGGTCAAGTGTGTACTGTATGAAGAATCAGTCACTTAACTGTTTCTTCCAAATCTTCACGCACGTACAAACCCACTCCTCCAGCTCTTTATTGGAGAACATTTGTGTTTTAAGTCTGGATGAACATTTGTGAGCCTGTTGGTTCAATCAAGCATTAAGTTGGCTGATGCTGTTTTCCCTTTACACCCTGTGGTTGCCTGACAGTCTGCCATGAAGTCTCGCAGCAGAGCATAGCAGCCCATCAGCCCGGCGTCATTGGCTAAAATACTTGACCAATTTTACTTTGATTTTTGCAATTTTCCTCAAGCAAGTTTATGCATCGAGATACTTTTTAATCTTGTCGGTCTGTCTTTACCCCAGAGCAGTTAGGAAGATTATACAGCGCTGTTGTGCTGTCTCGCAGAAGATTGGCCTATTGGATCAAGTAATTTCAGTCAAGTATTTGAATGTAAAGAGTCCTGACTGACTGGTTCATGACCCGTGACAAGCTGTTTAATCATTCTGGTCAGAGTTCCTTGGTTAGCTGTCCAAGATATTTGGCCTCAGCATTCCCATGCGTCCAACCATGTCACTCCTGGGACCTCTCTGGACTTCATGTCACACAATACTCGTGACTATTTGCTTTAATTGCATCAACTGTGTTTGTGAAAATCATATTGCTTAGTTGGAAATACAAAACCCCAGTATCAATCAAACACGGCTCAATCTGTTAATAGGACACTTAACTTTAAAAAGAACTTACTGGATTAAATAAACCCATTAAAACCATGTTATGTTTCACGCAGATTTGGTCTCATGTATCCTGGAACAGGACACTTATTCGTTATTTTGTGATTTCATCATATTCTTGTTTGAAAACACATGTAGCAGTTTTTTTTTCAATGCCCGTCAAGCTGAATAAGGTGTCAAGTCACATTAAAAAAGATTCTTGGGAGTTATACTTTTACCGAACATTTCTTATTGACACGGGGCAGAACAGTACAGAAATACTTTAAATATGATTTTGCATTAGCTAAATATGGATGAAAAACCCTCTGAACACAAAGGCAGTAATTGCAGGAACAAGTGTCATGTTAATTTACAGCAACACGTACAGTGCGATCTCACCTCTGTTTTTACACACAGGCTAAGGTATGAAAAACAAAACTACTCAAAGACATTTGTTCTGTCTCGTGATAATCTCTACATCTCTGAAAGCAAGATTGATTTGTTCCATACAATGTCCCTGAGTGAATGGAGAGAAACTACACAGTCAGCACAATTCATGTTCACACTAACACATAACACATCATACTGGAATGTACTGACATTACTGTGTGCCATGTTCATTTAGTTGATATCTACATAAATCCATTTTTGTCATAGTGTGGCAGTGTCTCAGAGCCATAACATACATTTCACATACACTCACGCACAAGCTTCAGAGAGGTTATTGAGATACAGTATAATTATTTAAATGGAAGTTGAAAAGGCTAACAAAGGTGTACAGATTAAGTTAGCACCAGTTGTGTTGATTTACAAACAAATATAATACAATAATAGTCAAAGGATCACAATAATCACTTAAATTGAACAAACAATTTTGGAGAAAAACATCTGTTTGTCTTGGAATATAAGAAATAAGTCAATTTCCAAAAGACTATACAGCTATTTTAGCAGAAAAAATAATAACATGAAGTTCAATATTCAGAATCTATATCATATTGAGCATCAAGTCTGTATAAACTCGAGGGCCTGGTCACACATCCACAACCTGAAGTGAATGTTTTACCCTTTCATTAAATTGAAATAAATTGGAACAAAATGTCAATTTTAGCACTAATTTATTTAGGTGGTCCTTATCCTTAAATAATGACAGTTACGAAATGTTTGTCCTTTCTGTAATAGGAGTAAGTTGCTTCAACATAGCAGATTTCACATTTTAGAAATAAACACTTCAATTGTTTGCATCCAGTTTGTAGACACTGAAATATAGAGTAAAAACAGTTATATCCTCGTTCTCTAAATGAAACACAGGAATTGTTCTCCAGAAGGAAAATAAAAAACAGTTTTCTGTCCGGACCGGGGAGGAATTGTCTTCCTATCTCATCAATGTACAATGTGTTCCATCAAACCCTTATGTTTGACACTCCAATGAACACTCCTAACCTCATACCGGCGTGGTCCTTCTGTTTCCTCCATCTTTCTGATCTTTCTGGAAGCAGTTGTGGACTTGTAAAAATCTAGAGTCCCTCTCAGGACTGTAGGGCCCAGCGGTCGCTCCCTTCAGAGTGTCCCTACCTCGGGAGTACAGGGATATGTCCCCCATCGGCAGACCCATCCCTAACTCTCCTCCGCATGCTCCCCCGATCTTCATCCCCACTGGAGAGGGCTCGCGGGACGGGTCACTCGAACTGGATCGCGAGCGCCTTCGTCGATAGCGGTAACTTGGAATGCGAGAGTATGGTGAAGAAGAGGAAGTGGCTTTAATGAAGTTGCGTACGGCTCTGAAGCGCGTCTCTTTGTTTTTCTCGATGAATATGTTGACAGCGAGGACACCCACTGATTCAGCCACGATGAAGGAGAGGGCGCCGAAGTAAAAGGACCAGCCATAGTTGTAGTGGTTTTTCTTATCCTCGTCTTTCTTGTCACTCGGGTCTCCGGCGTTGCTGGAGATGTAGACGATGATGCCGATGATATTACTCAGGCCTGAAGAGAGCAGAAAAGGAGAGATGAAGATAGAGAGAAGCTGTAAAATGTATAATGTTTAGGCACATACGTTAAGTGAATGATAAAAAATGACAGCACGGTATCATCAAGATGCAGTCACACATTAGACAACCCTCCTAATCTACAGTATAACTTTATCCCCTTCAACACCTGATAACATTATCTTTACAAGTGATATTTATTCCTTGTTGGGTGACAGAATAATCTTTATTAAAAAATGTGTCATTAACAAGAACGTGAGTTTAATATTCACACCTTTCCTGCAGTTTTTTTTACTTCTGAGATGCTCTTTTGGATTTTCACAACAAAACAAAATGTGTCACTCCCAATTAAAGAAAACAATAGCTTCAAGGTTAAGGCAAGATTTGCTTCAAGAGTGTAAGATATGTACACTTTATTTTTGGGTTTGTGTAAAAAAAGGCAAAGCCAGACGTATTTCTTTTTTTGCCAAGACAGAAGTGTACATCTTACATAGTTGATGTCTTTTGTGCTTTTGTCCTTCGATGTCTTTCTTTCTGTTGTACTGCAAATAATGTATTTGTTGTTGCAGCAGCTTGTGTGTATATACTGTATCTGTAGTGCAACTGCTCCTACCTGCAGCCACAAACAGGATGCCAGCACTGAGCAGGATGTTGTTCTTGTTGTTGTAGAAGCGTCCGAACCCGACACACAGGCCCCCCAACATCAGCAGAACGTTGCTCAGAATGGGGAAAAGGCTCGATGCACGAACTATACCTGTTCATAAGAGACAGTGAAGCCTCCTTGTGAGTAAGATTGAAGAAACACATCACTTAAAATGACAGTTTTCCTAGGAGTCAGTCCTCTATTTGTTTACATATACACTATGCACATTCCTACCAATGGTTTTCACACTATGTCACTTATCAACAGGTGGCAGTTACATCAGAACATATGCAGGTACACCTTCTGAGCAGCAAATACATCAAATAAGAAGACTGCTAGCAAACAACCATGGATGTAATGCAATCTGTAAATACTTTTTTTGTATCAGCTTTGCATACATTGTAAGAGGCAGATGCATTTAACATATTTAAAAGAGGTAAACAATACATACACAACTCTGAAAATTACACATTTAGTTCAAATGCACAGTCCTTCAACATAATACTGTCCAAGTATTCTTCAAAAACATTATAAAATACATGATGTAGTTAATACGGTTTTTTTCTGATCCCAATACCCCTGTGGAGGCAAACTAAATCACTGCCATGGGTTCAACAGATGGATGCTTCCACAGAGACTAAAGCCTGAGTAGCTTACGTTCATTTCCATGACACTAACAGTCATGGGTTGAGGGTTTATTGAAATTTATCAATTTAGACAACAGCAAAGATAGGAACAGTTGCTTTGGGACACAGGGCATCAAACTAGATGCCAAACGTAATTTGTACAGTAAGGCTCACCTGGAACCTTAAGGAACATGGATAGATGGATTGAATTGTAATAGCCTAAACCACCCATAGTTTTAAAACAATTATTTGAGTAAAGCCACATTTTAGACCTATTACTCTTCTGCACACAACACATTCATCACCTCCATAGCTCCAACTACTGTCATGACATCAGACTTTTATGGGGGAGGCCCAGAGATGTCTTGATACATTAAGTGCCCTTGTGATAACTCCATCACCACTCGAAGAAAGGATGAAGAGGATTAAGGGTTTAAGTGTTTGAAGATGAAGAGGTTGCGATGACTTACGTAAGATGTACTCGGAGCTGTCTGTATCGTAGTCGTTATCCTCTGGAAAATGATTGATCCGAAAACAGCTTCCTTTGTTGATACCTGTAGAGTAGCCAAAAGCACACAGAATGTGATGGATGGCAGTAACAGCCTGTGCAGGGACACAATAACAACACAGTCTTAATAATGGAGCAAGGCATGAAATTCTCCAATTATGGTAGAAGGTATAGAAGAAAATAAAGGTTGACCATCCAGCGAATCGATGTGAAGCGTTTGTGATCATGAGAGAAAAAAGTGATTGACTTTTTTCTTGTAAAATAATATCTAAACCAATGCTGAACTGGCTTGTTTTCACCTCTAACCATGTCAGACAGCATCTGAGGACATGGTGTTGTGGATTTGAGATTCTGGAGTTCTCAAGCCCTCAGACACCTTCTATTCAAAGACCCAGGTTGCGTTCCAATAGTCCATTTAGCTTAGGAACCTTCCTAACCAAGTGAAATGACCCGGAAGTACGTCAGTGGCAGCCATGTTAAGTGCCGTTCCAATTCTCCAAATGAAAGGAAAGGAGGTTTCAAACTTCCTTTATAACCTCCTTTAGCTTAGGAACCACTGGACCTCCCTAACCGAAAGGAGAGGAGAAAATGCTGCCCCACAATGCCTTGCAGTCGCAGCATTTGCGTCACACAACAGTCGGCCGTTCACGGAAACAAACGATTATGACGGAGAAATTATATCATGAAAGTTACGGTGCTTATTAAGCATTTTAAAACATGTGGTAAGTTGCCAAAGTGCTTTGTTTTGAACATTCATCAGTATTATAATCAAAAAGAGAAATAAGAACGTTAGTTTTTACTGAAATGATCAAATAAAGTCAACATTTCACTGAGCTGTGTGGGGTTTCAACTTTTAAAAGATGTTTGAATGGTGATATACACAGTGATAGATGTTAAGGACTAACGTTTATAATAAATACATCCCAGCTAGCGGGGAAGTATATTTTTCTCATCATAAGTATTGGGATCATTGGTATTACTGTGGACCGGAGGGAGAGGAGGTGACGCGCATAATTTCCACTTTCCTTTTTATTTCAATTCCAATTTTGGTCATGAAGAAATGTTTCTCTGTTGCTTCACAGAAAAAAGCAACAGCCATCAGAGCCACGGGCAGAGTCTTCTAGATGAGTCCGCGTCGTTCTTATGTAAACATCCATGTGTAGTCTGGTTTTGGGTATAGAAAACGTGTAGTTTCCATAATTTCTCCCACAGCAGGCAGACCGCCCACCAATGACGTACGCTGCGTGCTCATAACCGCGTCAGATTAGTGAAATTGCAGTCGGATCTCTTGATTTTTTATAAAGTTAACCGCAGTCTGCTTCCCTAAATCTTTTTTTTTTTTTTCTTCTCCTATCCACTATCCTTACCCCTGTGAGTTTCACTCATCGAGTCAAGGAATAGATGGATAGGGTTAGAATTTAGGAGTGATTTTTGACGAATTATCTGACCGCAACACTGTTTCACTATGCGTAAATAAAATGACTTGACTTAATTCATTTAAGCTTCCTGCAACTCAAAATACACTAAAAATAGATTGAATCTCTGCTCATGATTTACTATCTATCAAGTAGCCATCAGAACACTTTACTGATCACACACGTTACTTTTACTGTACTATCTTGAGACGCTAAATAGTTGCTGTACCTTGAGCTTCAATCATTACCTGTTTGATCAGGGTTAGCACATATTGTTTCTGGGCAGCTGTATCTCTTCTCTGCATCATCCTGAGATCCTGATCGTTATCAATGGACTGGAAACTAGTCTCTAAATCGAGTTAATTCTCTCACTGACATACTCATCTATCGAAGTCAACATCAGAACAACGTAGATGAATGGCTGGGCTTTGTTGATGAACACACACTTAAATTGGAGTTGGTTTAAATCTTAGTGACGCTATAGCTAAATTATCTTGACGTTACTATGTGGTAACATTCAACCCATTTCCTCTAACACTAGAACTCCGAGAGTTGTTTATAGCCTAAGCCGGCCACCGGGGTTCAAATTGACCCGGTATTACCGGCGGCCGGCTCGGTGACTCGCTGTCATGATGACCCCATAGGGCAGAACAAACCCAGGACATACACTCAGTCTGACACCTCCCCACCATTCCAGACTCTCTTCGTTCAACACGGTTTAGCACGCTAATACCTTCCTGAACATTCATGGAGTCTCTTTCTTTTGTCCATTTCGGAAATATGACCGCGGGCTCTCTATCTATACTTACATACATTTAGCGACGCTTTTCTCCAAATCA
>NW_011352779.1:165510-184245 GCF_000735185.1 Notothenia coriiceps
GAGCAGGAAGATACAACCTTGAAGAAAACAGAATCATATAAGTACATCAGGTTTCATAGAGCCAAACATTTCAAGTGCTACTCAACTGGCTTTAGATAAGCCAGTCCTTTATTAGTATATAAGTGCTTTGTTAATAGTTCTATCGCTCGAAGTGGAGTCGAAAGAGATGAGTTTTCAGTCTGAAGAAGATGTGTAAGCTTTCTGCTGTCCTGATGTCAATGGGGAGCTCATTCCACCATTTTGGAGCCAGGATAGCAAACCCACGTGTTTTTGCTGATGGGGACTTGGGTCCCCCTCGCAGTGCGGTGCAGCGAGCTGTTTGGCTGATGCAGAGCGGAGTGCACGTGCTGGGGTGTACAGTTTAACCATGTCCTGGATGTAGGAAGGGCCAGATCCATTCGCAGCATGGTACGCAAGTACCAGTGTCTTGAAGTAGATTCTAGCAGTTACTGGAAGCCAGTGAAGGGAGCGGAGGAGCGGCGTGGTGTGGGAGAATTTAGGAAGGTTGAAGACCAGACGAGCAGCTGCATTCTGGATGAGCTGCAGAGGTCGGATGGCACATGCAGGTAGACCAGCCAGGAGGGAGTTGCAGTAGTCTAGGCGTGAGATGACAAGAGTCTGGACCAGAACCTGCGTCGCTTTCTGGGTCAGCTGGGGACGTATTCTCCTGATGTTGTAAAGAGTGTATCTGCAGCAGCGGGTTGTAGCAGCTATATTTGCAGTGAAGGACAGTTTGTTTCACTTTCCTTTTTTATTTCAATTCCAACTTTGGTCATGAAGAATATGTTTCTCTGTTGTCCACGTTCATAAAGCATAAAACAACAGCATCAGAGCACGGTGCAGAGTCTCTAGATGAGTTTACAGTAGTCCATCAATCTTATTACATCAATGTTGTAGTCCGCTGTATAGAAAACTGTAGTTTCCATAGTTTCCCCACAGCAATAGATGTGCATTTATGACGTCCGCTGGCACATCATAAACACGTCGGATAGTGAAAGTGCAGTCGGATTCTCTAAAGTACCGCAGTCTCTTCTCCTAATGCCCCTTTCACACCAACGCGGTTCCAGGGCCGGTTCGGAGATGGAGCTTGAAAAGCACCGGTTTTTCTGTTCACACCGCAGCGGAAGCTCCGGAATCCGGTTTAGTTCAAGCACCAAAAAGTTGTACGGTCTAGAAAGCAAGCACCGCATACGTCGGATCTGGGCTGTGTCCAATACACGCAACATCCGCTTTCCACCAGCTTCNGATCCGAACCGCGGTCCGCCTGTTACCGACCCCTGCTCTAGATGATAGGAAAGGAGGTTTCAAACTTCCTTTATAACCTCCTTTAGCTTAGGAACCACTGGACCTCCCTTACCGAGAGGAGAGGAGAAAAAGCTGCCCCACAATGCCTTGCAGCCGCAGCATGTGCCGTCACACAACAGTCGGCCGTTCACGGAAACGATTATGACGGAGAAATTATATCATGAAAGTTACGGTGCTTATTAAGCATTTTAAAACGTATGTGGTAAGTTGCCAAAGTGCTTTGTTTTGAACGTTCATCAGTATTATAATCAAAAAGAGAAATATGAACATTAGTTTTTACTGAAATGATCAAATAAGGTCAACATTTCACTGAGCTGTGTGGGGCTTGCTCAACTTTTAAAAGATGTTTGAATGGTGATATACACAGTGATAGGTGTTAAGGACTAACATTTATAATAAATACATTTGTATTGATTTTAAGATATTTTCATAGTTCATACAATCATACGTATTGGGATCATTTGTATTAATGTGGACCGGAGGGAGAGGGTGACGAGTATAAGTTTCACTTTTCTTTTTTATTTCAATTCCAACTTTGGTCATGAATAATATGTTTCTCTGTTGTCCATGTTCATAAAGCATAAAACAACAGCATCAGAGCACGGTGAGTCTCTAGATGAGTCCCTCGTTCTTATTAAACATCCATGTAGTCCGTTGTATAGAACACTGTAGTTTCCATAGTTTCCCCACAGCAGCAGATGCGCACAATGACGTCCGCTGGCGCATCATAAACACATTGGATAGTGAAAGTACATTCAGATTCTCTAAAGTACAGCAGTCTCTTCTCCTAAGTCCTTTTGAATTCTCCTATCCACTATCCCTTAACCCCGTGACGTTTCACTCAGAGGTCAAGGAATAGGAGATAGGGTTAGAATTTAGGAGCTGATTTTTGGATTATAGGAAAGCAACCCCAGTCTCTTCCACGATAACATTTTACCTCCACTTTTAAGGGAATAAAACATTGGAGCATTATGAATATTGAAAGGTTAGACTGTGAATTAAAGTCAGACGTCTGATTTTGCTACCACATCCTGTAACTTCTCCCTTTGCTTCTGTTTTTGTTGCTCTGGAGCAATGATAGACACGCCTGCAGATGTGACAATGGACATGCACTATCTGTGTTAAAATTACTACATGTCTAAAATGTAGCATTGGAATCTCTCATACACTTAATATATACAGTGTGTGTTTCATGTGACACAAAATATTGCTCTTCTAATATGAAAAATGAGCAAAAGTTGGACCAATTTATTCAATCCCCCCCCCAGTCTCTCGTCAACTGCCTGCATGACATTAAAACCTGGATGTCGTCCAACTATCTCAAACTAAACACCAGGAAAACAGAGCTCATGGTTGTGGCACCCAAGGCGCTGCTCCGGAATGTTGGTAACTTCATCCTTGAGGTTGACGGCTGCTCCATCTCCCCATCTCCTGAAGCCTGCAACCTGGGTGTCATCCTTGACTCCACCCTATCCTTCCACTCCCACATCAAGTCTGTTACCAAATCGGCCATTTCCCATCTAAAGAACATTGCCAGACTCCGACCGTCATTCTCGGAGTCAGTTGCAGAAAACCTAGTCCATGCTTTCTTTACCTCCCGCTTGGACTACTGCAATGTTGTCCTGTTTGGGGTTCCCAACAAAACCCTGGACAGGCTCCAGTATGTTCAAAACTGTGCTTCTGGGGTACTCACACATAAAAAGCCGTGGCAGCACATCACTCCCACCCTCATCCACCTCCACTGGCTGCCGGTCAAGTCCTGCATAACTTACAAAGTCTTCCTCCATGCCCCCCAGTACTTATCGGACATCCTTCGCCCACATGCCACACCCCAGAACCTAGGGTCTTCAGACTCCGGCCTGCTTACCACCCCCCACACCAACCTGCGAACCTTCGGGGACAGAGCCTTCAGTGGCAGCCCCCACCCTCTGGAACGCTCCCCACGCTTGACGCCTTCCAAAGGGCCCTCAAGTTCCATCTGTTTTCTAAGGCCTTTGGCCCCTAATCTATTTGTTGTTTTTTCTCTCTGACTGTTTGTCTGACTGCCTTTTATTATGTTTGTTTCTACTCCTGTTCTTCTCTGTAAAGCGACCTTGGGTCTCATTAAAGGCGCCATATAAATCCAAGCTATTATTATTATTATTAAGCTAGTGTCACCTTTGTCTGCTACATTTTCAAGGTTAATGCCTGTGGCGGGAAAGAGAGAAACGGAAAATCTATACCCACAAAGGTATAGTGATGAAATATCTAGGAGTCTATCTTCACCTACTCCACTCTCTGAACCTCACTCGTTCAGTCTCTTGAAACTCTCACCTTCTGTCTCTTTTTACAACACTCTTACCACTATCATGTCTCAATTACCCACTTCTCTCCCTCCTGTGTTCCAGATGTTTTCCTCTTGAACCCCTCAGCTTCCCTTTGATCTTTTATTTACCAAGCACGTATTTCGATCGATACAGAAGCACATTCAGTTGAAATATAATCTTTGTTCTTGCTGTATGAGTGTATCTCGCTTGTATTTCCCATTTGTAAGAAGTGTAATTGGAGGTTTTCTCCTTATTGTGGCATCTGTAAATGTCCAGGAAAAAAAGAGTAACAGATGTAGGGTAAAGGATAAAGAATCAGGAAGTCAAAAAAGGGTAGTCCTTGACAAAAGAAAATGTGGACTTACACTAAATCGATTTGTCGACTAATTGATCGATTGATGTAATTGTCGTAAGTATCTCCACAAAGAATCATGCATATGAACCACTTTAATCTGTGACTCTCACATTCTCATAAGATTCTTGAAGATAAGTCATTCTGCATGAAAAAAGGATTAACAATTACTTATCAAATAAAAAATCTAGTCTATGACTAAAAAGACCAAATAATCAAATAGACCCACGAGTCATTAATGAGAGGAGTAGCGCTGAGAGAGAGAGAGAGAGAGGGGGGGGGGGCTCACTAGGGGAGGTATCTCCCCAGAGCCCATCTGTCTGAGAGACCAGAGCCCATCTTTTATTACTCAGCATATCTTCACCATGGCAACCTTCCCCGGCAACCCAGAATCACATTTCTAGCTCCGCTTCTCAGAGGAAGCCTTTCACTTCTTTCTAATGCATTCACCACACACACACACACACACACACACACGCACGCACGCACACGCACACACACACACGCCGATTTGTCCATTTGAAGTCAGACCGAATTTCTGTTTGAAACAAGTCATGTCTTTTAGTCCAACTGCAGCGTGTTCAACGATCAGGGAGGATTAGCTTAAGTGAGAGTTCTTGTCGTATTTCAGCTTCAATGGCTGCAGAACAAGACTTCACTTTGTTTCCATAAAAGCTAATTTGCCATCACCCTCAGTGAACCTCATCATTGTTTTACAAGACACAACACTCAAACAGACGTCTATTTGGCACATTAGGGAGACAATTTCTTCTACAAGGTTAGCCAACATGTCCCCGTGCATATCCATTATTTATCCCGTCCATTTTACCTAATTTAACTGGTTGGATTCCATCTTGTTCTTTGCTCCTGGAGGCGAATACATATTTACTGGACAGTCAAATTAGTTATTAAAACCATTTTTCAGACTTTTTCCAAAAATCAAAACAAGCAAACCAGTCAACCACAATAGGAAAATGCCAGGTAAGCAGGACCTCAAAAAATAACTTTTCACTAACTTTCTATATCCAAAAAATGCATTTAGAGAAACAGGTGCCACTCAACGTTAGTGTGTGTGAGAAGCAGCAAGTATTGCATGTAAAACACATCCAACAATATATGAGGGAAAGAGCATGGCGGAACAGACCGCAGATGTTTAACAGCGAGCACTCCATCTCACTTCTGGTGACGATACTCTCAAGAGTTGGAGGCGAGAGACATGGAATGCGTCTTTTGAGTAACTTTACAGGAAATCCATAAATAGTGATGTTCTTTGGTATCTCAAAACTCAAGAGCCTTAACAGTGCAGAACAAAAGTGCATGGAGTGTGACTTCTGTAATGACTGCATTCAGTACATGAGACAAACACAACTTATGTTTGATTACAAAGGCAGACAATGTTTGGTTGCAAAACAATTATGAACAGTAACAAACATGCCATATTTCACCTGTTGGAAAGTGTGGAAAAGCTGATTCTGCTTACAATCATGAGATTACAGAGATAATACTTTAGTTAGCAGTGCCATGATTAGCCCCTATACATCTGGGATTGTACATTATATCATTTCATTTTCATCTTTAATTTGAACAGATTAAAATTAAATGTTAAACAGAATACCCTATTGGTAGAACACAGTATTTTTGTATTTGTTTCTAAAAAATATATAGATTTATCTACGTTTGCCTTATTTTTGCTGGGTATTCAGATACAAAAAAAGGATTCAAAGCGGAGGTTTCAGCAGTAGTGGAAAGAGGGGGCTGATGCAAGACTTATTTTCACGGATCACCTGAATGATCTCATTGATCCCGCTTTTCTCCAATGAAGCGCGCAATGGTGTGCAAAGGTGTCCAAGCAACACCTGCAAAGGTGTCCAAGCAACACCTCTGAGCAGGAAGCCCTCCCAAAACCCCTCGTGCGTGTGTGCTGGGGATCATGGATAAGCAGCACAACAGCTGAGGAAATGTTGACAGGATTTCAAGAAGAACGGCAGTTTCTTACAACTTCTGTTGCTGAAAAGTATTCGTCTAGTTTTTTATAGGGTTGCCGAGCAACCATGCCTTACATTATTATCCTACTGGACAAAATATATCTCTTCCTCGTAAATGTGTGTACATGTAAAACACAAAAAATGCCTCTTATTAGTCATGATCTGTGTATTGAGTCCAATTTTTCATTGACAAACTAATTCATTTACAAGGGAAATTGACTCAAACGTAGCATTACGCATGCACAACACTACTTTTGCGCGCAACAAGCAGCAGTTTCCCTCCAATCTTTCCTTTTTAATATCATACCCAAGTCACTTTTTTAATGCTATTTAACGAATTCAACAGAATAAATGAGTAATAATGATGATGTACCCCTTGGCAGACTTTAATTGATGGTGCTTCGTCACACCAAGCAAACAGAAATTTGTAAAAAGCAAGGCGTTTCAAGTATTTTTTATTTCGTTTTCCCACCTGTAGCATTTGTTTAAACCCGTTTTCAATGAAGATGTAACGAGTGTTTGATCCACCTGGAAACGTTGTCACCTCCCCGCCGTAAAAAAGCAGAAGGCTGGAAACAATATCACCCAGCGAAGACAACAAAAAAGTGACCAAAAGTTCATGGAATTACAGTTACAAGCATATACAATTTCAGTTTACCTTCAATACAGCAGATCCTCCACAGCCCGGAGTGCGTCAGGTCGCCTTTCACTTTCTTGATTTGCACCTGGGAATCATCGGTGGCATTTGTGGTGTTGCAGATGTACGCCCGAGAGTAAAGCCAGTAGTCGGTGCCGATGGCGATGGTCATGAGACTGAAGGCGGCAAAGGCCCCCACGATGGCCAGCAGAGTCTGAACCCCTCGGTCACACCATGCCATGGCGTCTCATACTGTTTGGATCCTCCACAGCAGCTTACGCACACCGCGAGGAGCGCATGGTGCCCATGATCTGTGAGAGGAAGCGCGCGCGTCTCGCGGTTTTTCCTTTCATCAAGCCAAGTCTCGATTGATAACAGCTCGGTTACTGCTCCTCTTCCTCCTAAACTTCAGATTGAGAACAATACAAGTTTCTGAGTTTGACACGATGGCAGTTTTCGTTTAATTCCTTTGAGTTGACTGGTTACATCTTCATTCCTACAGGTGACGAATTACAAAAATATTGAAACACATCCTTTGAAACAAGTATGTTATTGAAATGAATTTAAAGGAAGTTCATAAAACGTCAAGGATGTCAAGGATCCGAGGCTTTCTGGCTGCTTTACAGTTTAGTTTATAATAGTAAACTGCACGGTTTAACAAA
Organism: Notothenia coriiceps; assembly: GCF_000735185.1. Lineage (NCBI taxonomy): Eukaryota > Metazoa > Chordata > Actinopteri > Perciformes > Nototheniidae > Notothenia > Notothenia coriiceps. The sequence goes on from NW_011352779.1 coordinate 172,758, forward strand.
GAATGCAGTGTCCATTCAGACCACACCTTCCACGGCTGTAGCTAAGCCAATAGGAAACGTCGGTGTTCACAACTGCTGGAAGAGGAGAACATCAGACATACACTGACATATACACTAGAAAATTAAGAGGATAAATTCACAGAGGAAAAAAGGCAACTAGGGTTTGCAGTTTTTTTTTTACATACAAAATATCGAGAACATAATCATTATTAATTCGGACCTGCGGTTCAGAAACTGAAATGTTTTCCAAAACATCTTGAAATCAGTTGATTACTCAAAAGATTAAGTTGTTCCAATTAGTTTTACCACATGATTTATAAGGAATTTTAAGTTGTATGTACTTAATTACCATCATTGTGAACACACGTTTTTAAGTTGACGACCATTTATAAATTAAGTTGCTCCAAATATATTGTATTCAATTGTTTTTTTTCGTAGCTTTTTTATGTTTTTGCCTTTAAAGAAAGAAATTAATTGATTCCACAACAAAAATATTAGGCAATTCACTTTTTATTTTGAACTGCAGTTGTTTATTTCAACACATGATGTTTCAATCAGGAGAGAATTCCTTTAGTTTGAACATTTATTGACACATGCCATATGATGAAGGTGCATGAACACCTGAAATCACAGCTGACTGCAGGAGAGAGGAGAACCATTTTATAGTTTGGCTGCAGCACGTTGATTGGCTGCTGGAGAATGAGGTGAAATGTAATAGGTTAAAGAGAACGCCTGTGGTGAGCTGATTATATGCAGCTGCGGAGTGAATGTATATACACCCAGTCTTCCTGAAAGAACTTGCGCTGAGCTTCATTTAAATCTTGAAAAAATATATAAATAACACAAATTTAAATTGCCCCACAAATAATAAATAAACACATTAGCCTTATTACCATGGGAAATGGGGACACAGCAAATAAATGAACATCACAACGAAGTTATAGGCCTTTGCGTATTTAAAACCAGTGCCAAATATGTAAAATCTGTAAAGTTTTTGTAAAACTACAGTAACAAACTCTCAATGGCCACCAATCTGCAGACCACACATATCAATTTTACAAAATATGTAACAAAGATGTTTACACTGCCGACAGTCATTATTTCAAACAGTATGAACACATTTAACGCAGAATGCTTGCTCATTCATTTGTTTCCCTCGACTACGATGGTTGCCATCGTATGGTCAGATCCTGGGGTGGACCGGTCACTGATGAATGCGATATTCATGCCCTTTTGAAGCACATTAAATAATAGCTTAGCGCATAAGAGGTAATGAATTAGGTAACTGCATACTTTTTAAACCGTCACTCTTAGCTAATTCAGAGCCATTATTACCAGCTGCTAAAGCAACGCTGGTATTGTTTTCACCTATTGAGTCTGCATGTGTGTGTCATCATGGCAATGTGGTCCTGAAGACACACAGAGGTGCTTTTGAGTACTTTGCCTAGTGTTTAAATGCATGTGGACAGATTTTGTCAATCACAACCATGCAAGTTTGTATCTTCTCATCTTTTTTGCAGGTTCCATACAATATTTGAACTGGTTAAGTGAAGAGCAGAAGCCACTTTTCAAATGTTACACAATCCTTTTCCCATGCCATTGCTGTCAACACCTATCCATGCTGAACGTTGCCAATTTGCCTATACAGTGCAACTACAAGGCTGTATTTGAATTACAAAAGATGTCACTCACCTTAAAATGTCCTTTGTATATTTCTATTTGTCTTAACTGTCGGAACTTGTCCAGGCATGTTAAGTGGGAGTGGACTTGAAATCCTTAACTCAAGGTGTAGAACAATTAAGTTATCAAGCCAATTGCAACTTACTACGACTTGAATTTTGTTTTAAGTCAATTAACGCAGAAATCAGAGTTCAAATTACACACAATATTAAGTTGATATAATTACCAACATTATTACGTCAACACAACTTATAAATTAATGTTTGCAACTTAAAATGTTTAACTAAATCAATTAACTCACATTTTTATCTTGCAACCATGCATTTAATTAAGTGGAGGTGAAAGGTCGCCTGAATTCGTTTTTAGAGTGTGGAGATAAGAGAGATCTGATATATGGCTCAACTACCAGCATCTTAACAGAAGTAGAAAAGCATCAACACTGATGAAATATTTCTCTAAATATCTATCAAAACCCCTTTGAAGTTAGAGCAGTCTGCTCTCAAGTTTACCCGGCTCGTAACATTTGTAATGGCAGAAAAACATCTTCTGAACAACCAGAGACTCATGTTCCTAAATGTATGAAAGGGCCAGGCCTGTCACGTTAAGAACTTTGCAGTTTGGCTTATTTTTTTCAGTGGAATGATCTTCATTTTCACACTGACGACCTGCAGGAGCTGCTGCTTGAATTATCTACTCTCTACTGGGAGTACACATCCTTAAGATCCCAGAGTCTAAGTCACTTCCTCATCCCTGCAAGAAGAACAGAAGGGTGCAAAGAGCGTGTGCCTGAATTTGTGAGAGATGGATAGGAGAGTAGGGTATAGGAAATATAGTAAGGAAGAAAGGAGTGGGTTGATGAAAGGAGTGATACAATAAAATAAGGTATTGTTTCACATGTAATTAAGACTGAGAAGCCAATCATGCTATACTGGGACGGGAAGAGAAGGATTAGCTCCCAGTGTGTGGATCACAGTAAGAGGAGACAGCATGTGATGTTTTAGATAGCATCTGCTTAAAATGACAATCATAAAATATTTGACACAATTGTGCAGAAAGCTTGTATGAAGACATCAACTGATTTGCTTAACCTATGCCTACCCATCTAAAGTACAGGCTGGTTTTTGTTGTTTTCATGTCCAAATGCTTGAAGAACACTCCTTGAAAAATTGTTTATTTTTAAATCATGAAACACTTATGTACATTTAATTATAGCACGCTATAGTTATCTCTTTTCAACAAGCATGGAAAATGGTGCCTTACAAATTAAAGTTACATATCTTGTCAAAAATATAGATAACAATTGTGTTCTCTAAATGATAAACGGTTGTTGCTGCACAGTATAAGCGTTGTAGTTTCTGAAAATAAAACACCTACGGGGCACAGAGGTAATGCTTTTTTGTGTGAATTGAATACAACATGAATGAATAAGCATTGTAATAACTGCTGACATACATACAGCGAGACATCAGTAAAATTGTTTTTTTATTTTCCCAAGAGTCCACACAATTTAAAAGATTTGCCACTGAATATATAAATTCTAAATCCATATACATGATTTTAATTGTGGTAGATTAACCTTTAAAAAGACAACAGTAATTTACAAAAGATCAAGATAATAAGATTTATAATATTCAACAAAAGCAGTAAGATTATGCAAAAAGCCCAAATCTGGTATTTCAAAAGCCTCAATCGTGAAAAACCCTTAACTACATATACAGTGTATATGAGAGGACCTAAAGTATGGTGCACCCTGGTTTTCCATCCATGCTGTCCGACTTTAATCAGCCAGTGTGCCTTTCCTCCACACGTACGCGCGGTTTGGCTTTCAAGTGCATATAACAGCAGCTACTCAGTGTAAAGTGGCTGTGGTAATGGGAGTACACAGGGGTCACTGGTAATGAGTTTGATTCTCATCATCTCCATATCCCCAACTTCTTTTCAACTCCACTGCTTCCTCTCCCCACTCTCCAGCTTCTCCATTGTCCCCGCTGAACTTGAGTGAATGCTTTTGGCGCAGCTTTCCACTTCACTCTGGTAACTGAAGTCTCCTCTGCCAACTTCCTCCTTTCTCATGTGTTCTTCTTCCATGTTAGACTCTACCAAGACTGCCTCATCAGTGACCTCTCAGAACTGGCTTTACAATTATGGCAGTTTAAGTGTTGATTGTGTCTCGAAACTGCACTTGTTTTAGAGTAGCAAGAGATTAATGCTGCATGGCTGCCTGGTGAGCAGCATCAAGTGAATGTGCCAGGACTATTTAGATAAGGAGGTGATTTGTTACTTATGTTTGAAATTATTTTGTCAAAACTCAGGCTTATTTTGGCAAAGGCTTAAGGAGAAAGCCTATGAATGTTGTGTTTTTGGAAAATCAAATGACAAACATCTTAAAACAATTTGCTCACTACAACTTTGCTCAGTGAATTCATTTGATGATCATAGTCTTTTTTAATTGAAGACGGGGTTAATCCTGTGCAGCTCTCAGGTGTCAAAGTCTCTCAACTACAGTAGTAGTTAAAAGAGTACTTGTGTACGTCTCTAATACCCTTTGCTAGATTAGGCAGGGTTTAATATAATGACCAATGTTGTATGTGCGCACAGTGCCTGGAGCAGAAGAGAAAGATGCAGAGCTGCCAGAGGCTCGATATGCTATTACAAGACTTGGTTACATCAGCAACTTAAAGTTTCTTTCCTATTTTGTCAATACAAATACAAACACTACATTCTAATAGATTGAAAAGTCAACTGCATTAATTTATTTTCCATCGTTCCTCATTATGAAGTCATTTCTGAGATTTGGGACTTTTTGAAGGTGAGCTATTTAGACAGAGCTTGTGGTGATGAACATGTTGGCAATTCCACTGAAGACAAATTACACACACATTAAGATCCCCTCTCAACTTCCTTGTTTCCTCTCATGTGTCTGCATAAAGATTTTTTTTAATGTTTTAAAGTATTTGTATGACATCAGGGTGTTTATGTTTGAGAACTTTACACATTGCGCTGAATTCCTAGGGGTCTCAATAGTTTTCCCTTTAGTTTACTGACACATATTTCTTACTATTTCTATTTCTTACTCAAAAAATGACACATTCATTGCTGAAAACACATTGCAAAATTGTATTCAAAGTATGCACATAGATGTTATAAATGGCATACACAGTTATGCATAACATTTTAGTGTCCATGCGAATATTTCAGATGGTTTCCTCGCGCATAATGGACTGTCACGTTTCTGGGAGCAGGTGCAGTTTCCCTGTTCATCCTTACAGGCCCAAACGGAGACCAACTGGGAGCAGGTGTAGTTTCCCTGTTCATCCTTACAGGCCCAAACGGAGACCAACTGGGAGCAGGTGCAGTTTCCCTGTTCATCCTTACAGGCTCAAAAGGACTCGGAGACCAACTGGGAGCAGGTGCAGTTGGCCTGTTTGTCTTTGCAGGCCTAAACGGAGATGGAGCAGAAAGAGGATTTGTCAGAGATGTTGACAGTATTGCTTGTGGTGGACTTTTTGGTTGATGTCATTTGATTTTGGAACTTAATAGCATCTCTTGTTTTTTGGATGCCTGCCTTTTCATGGATGTAGGCCTTCCTCATCATGGCCATCTCTTCCTTTTCAATCTGGAAGGACTTCCTGTCAAAAGCCATAGCATTGTTTTTGGCTTGAAAGGCCTTTCTCTCCATAAGTTGCTCCCTGAGTTCTTTGTTGAAGCGTTCTCTTTTCTTCTCCATGTACTCCTTCTCCACCTGGAAGGCATATCTTTCCTCAGCACACTCTCTCTGAATGGTTTCTCTCTCTCGCTGGTCAGGCTTTGCCTTTCCATCTCCAGAGCCTCCTTCATGCTGTTTAAATGTGTCTCTTCCCATATTGTTTTGGGTGCCTTTGCCTCTGTCAGCCACTCCAGCATGTTGTTCTCAACAGGGAACCAGCCTGCTGTTTCATGCACCACATTGTTGCTTTGGGGGTAAAGCAGTGACTGGCTCTGCATCACTGAAGGCTGGACCCCTCCAGCCTTCAGTGATGCAGAGCCAGTCACTGCTTTACCCCCAAAGCAACAATGTGGTGCATGAAACAGCAGGCTGGTTCCCTGTTGAGAACAACATGCTNGTATCATGATCAATGCAATGCCCATTTTTTGTCACACAATAATGTGAGGTTATTTTTTAGAAACAAAAATGTCCACTGTACAATTACCCATTGCTTAGAACTGGGATCAAAAAAAGTGGGAGGGACTCCAAAATCAGATAATCAAATAACAACAAGGGTTAAGAAATACTACCATCGAAGGATAAGCCTCAACAGTTTGTATTGGAACTACTGTTTTCTGAAGAAAAATGTACTATGAAAACAGTTATGATAACTAGTTCATTTGTTCCTGGTAATTCAGGTTTTCAGTGATTCTGTATCCCTTCATTATGTACAGGTAGCTACACAGCTCCACAACTCTTGCTAACTTTAATGTATTATCATGTGCTGATGTTAACTATAGTATAAGTATAATTTGTATTACCATTACACACATTTATATATCTAATAATATTATTAATAATATTATTATTAGTAGTAGTAGTAGTAGTAGTAGTAGTAGTAGTAGTAGTAGTAGTAGTAGTAGTAGTAATACTGTAGTAGTAGTATTTATGTATTATTAATTAGTTTTTGGCTTTTTTAAAATTAGATATTTATTATATAAGGTTGTTGTGTATTTGTGTTTTTCTTCTCTTTATCATTTATTTTTTTCTATATGCAATCAGATTTCCCTTCTGGGATAAATGCATTACTCTTAATAGAATGTGTACAGTCAAATCAAACTGCAGCATTGTGTCAGCTTTTACTAAACAAAGACAAGTTCAAATGAACGCTTGCTGATGGTAATGCTGTCTTATAGTATTGCCTTTAATACTGTATATCCCTTTTCGACGCTCATAACATTGTTCACGATTGTTTGAGTTGAATTGAATTGAAACTGAACTCTGAGTTTGTTATTTTGAGAAAACCGAGGCAACTGCTTGGAATGTGATGCATAGAACTTAGAACGTTGAACAACAGAGAGCATTCTGAGCGTCCGGAGCAGTCATTGCACACAGATCTCTGAGGAGTGAACACACTGAGGCATTGAGAAACAAAATACCTCCTGCAATTACAATTATTACGCTGAGACTTCCTCGATGGAGCTTCTACAGGAGGACCCAGCTTTTTGGGTGGTAAGTATTACATTTGTTAAAATGTAAAGACAATGTTTTTGCTGACAGATCTCTATAATGCTCATGTTCTCTTCCTTATAGATGCATGTGTATTCACCTGATGTGGTTTGCCAAGAACAACCACAACCAGCACATGTTCTTAAAAAGTAAGACAATGTTTTCCTGGCAGATCTCTATGTTTCTGAGATAAGCAGTAGATGGGAAAGAAAACAGTATTCACATCAATGTTACTGAACTGTAGGTTTCCAAAAGAGTTGGGGCTAGTTAATTTTTTTTGAAGGAAATTGTTAAATGTATGTTTAAAAAAGTGCAATGTAATATTTCTTTGCTAGTTTGAACTTCACCAAAAAGGTTAGGTTAAACTAAAAAATGTGTTCATCACTTGTTATCAAGTCAATGCTGATTTTCTCTTCCTTATAGATGAATCTCTATTCACCTGATGTGGCTTGGCAAGGACAACCAGAACCAGCACATGGTGAAGAGTTCTTCTGGCTGGATGGAAATGGCCAGCAGTTTCAGGGAAACAACATCCATGTGTACAGCGAGGCTAACTGTTTCCTCACCAATGACGGTATTGAGTACTTTCCCCTCCAGCCTTCAGTGATGCAGAGCCAGTCACTGCTTTACCCCCAAAGCAACAATGTGGTGCATGAAACAGCAGGCTGCTTCCCTGTGGAGAACAACATGCTGGAGTGGCAGCCCGAGGCAGAGGCACTCCAACCATTATGGGAAGAGACACATTTCATCATCATGAAGGAGGCTCTGGAGATGGAAAGGCAAAGCCTGACCAGCGAGAGAGAGACCTTTCAGAGGGAGTGTGCTGAGGAAAGAAATGCCTTTCAGTTGGAGAAGGAGCACATGGAGAAGGAAAGAGAACGCTTCAACAAAGAACTCAGGGAGCAACTTATGGCCTTTCAAGCCGAAAACAGTGCTATGTCTGATGACAGGAAGTCCTTCAATATTGATAAGGCAGAGATGGCCATGAGGAAGGCCTACATTCGTGAAAAGACATGCATCCAAAGAGTTGCTATACAGTTGGAGAAAGAGAACATGGAAAGAGAAAGAAAAGGCCATCAAAAAAGACGCCATGTCTGATGTGAGAAGGGCATTATCTCTGACAAATCCTCCTCCTGCTCCGACTCCGTTTGGTCCTGCAAAGACAAACAGGGAAACTGCACCTGCTCCCAGTTCGCCGCCTTCTCCGGCTCCGTTTGGTCCTGCATGGACAAACAGGGAAAGTGCTTCCAGAAACGTGACAGTCAAGATGCGCGACGAAACCACCTGAAATATTCACATGGACACTAAAATGTAGTGCATAACTGTGTATGCCATTTATAACATCTGTATGTGCGTACTTTGAATACATTTTGCAAAGTGTTTTCAGCACTGTGAGTGTTTGTTTGTTTTTGTCTAAGAAATATGTGTCAGTAAACTAAAGGGAAACCAGCTAAATCCAAAATTAAATAAGTGTTTTCAGTTAACAATTACCAATCTCAAACACCTGTCGGGTGACAATGTAAATTGCTTTGCCTGGTTCTTCCTTCAAATATCGCTTCTTCTTTCACTCATGTCACCTTAGAACAAATGAAAAATAAGCAGTGTTATAACACTCTTTTCTTGTCATTAAACATTTATTAAAATTCATACTTGATATATTTCTAACTGTCACTAATGGATTGTTTACACGTAGCATAATAAATACAGGAAGCAGACTTTTAAGGCTGGGAGTATGTATGCAGGATTACAGGTTTTTAAGAGAGAAAAACCGGCCATTAAAACCATGACAGGCAGCATAAACCAAATATTTGCCTAGTCATCATCCACACTTATCTCAGCGATCCTGTAAGGTTGAAAACGGCAAAAAAAGTCAACAGTAAAATTCTGCCACGACACACATTAATGTAACCAAAGTAGCCTCCAAAATAAACTGGCGTCCATTTATCTGCCACACATAGCCTTATTAACTGCCTCTAACAAAGGCCCCTAGGATTTCAGCAGAAGGTGCACACAGAGCCTACTGTATCTTTAAACTTCTGAACGGGGGCGGACTGGCCATCGGGATTCGGGACGTTCGGGGCGAATCCCGATGGGCCGGTACTGAAGTGGGCCGGTCGGACGATGTGGTCCGGCCGGTAACCGGCAGGGCTCGGCATTATAAATGGCCTGCTGGCCCGGAAGCACTATTTAAACACCCCGGGCCAGTATAACGTACTTTCCACTTGCCCGCTCGGGCCACTAAAAATATTTCTTTAAAAAAATGTGTTTGTTTATCACAACAACAAAAAATGGTTTCGTTTATCACAACATAGCGTTCCGTGAGTCGGTTGCAGGTCGGTTGTCGTTGTTGGGTGAAAAGCAAACAGCTGTTTGAATAAACCAAATATGAACAATTGAGGAAAATGAGGAAGAACTGATGATTCAAATGTTGTAGTACAGGTAGTAATGTAGTTAGTGCATACATTACTATTGCAACACATTTGTTAATTTTCTTCATTATTAGTCGATTTTCTTTTTGGACGAATGCTCCGGACCAGTGGTTACAATGGTGGGGCCAGTGATAATATAATGCCAGTGGCATTTTACCCTTAATGTCTACCTCTGCGGTAAGTCACGAGCACCGCGGTGGGCCGGCGGTACTGAAGTGGGCCGGTCGAGAGTCCCGGGCTGATTTGTAGTCCCAGTCCGCCCCTGCTTCTGAAACATAAACATCCTGATGTCATACACTTACTTTAACCTTTTAAACTCAGCAAGTGGGAGGGTGGGAGGAGAGAGATAGGGAGAGGACATGAGACGAAACAATGAAATTGAGAGGGGATCTTCATGTTTGTGTAATCGGTCTAAAGAGGAATTGCCAACATGCACACCACAGGTGGCCACAAGCTCTATCTAAATAGCTCACCTTGAAAAAGTCATTAAGGTCTCTGACGATTTCGGACAAGGTTATTTATATCACCTCATGTTAATGTAATAAAGGGGTAGGTTTACATCACCCCATCTTCATATTTCAGTTCATTTCCCTTTCATGAGGGTGTGTTGTGTGTGTGTGTGTGTGTGTGTGTGTGGTGGTGTGTGTGTGTGTGTGTGTGTTGTGTGTGTGTGTGTGTGTGTGTGTGTGTGTGTGTGTGTGTGTTGTNGACTTGAGAGGTGACTAGAGAAGAAACTGGAGTGGGGACTCGAGAGGGAACTTGAGATGGGACTAGAGTTGGGACTTGAGAAGGGACTAGAGAAGTGACTAAAGGAGCGACTAGAGAAGTGACTAAAGGTGGGACTGGAGAAGGGACTAGAGATGGGACTAGAGAAGTGACTAGGGAAGTGACTAGAGGAGGGACTTGAGAAAGGACTTGAGAAATGAATTGAGTAGGGACTAGAGAAGGGACTTGAGATGGGACTAGAGTTGGTACTTGAGAAGTGACTAGAGAAGTGACTAGAGGTGGGACTGGAGAAGGGATTAGAGAAGGGACTAGAGAAGGGACTAGAGGAGGGACTTGGGAAGGGACTAGAGGAGGGACTAGAGAGGGGACCAGAGAAGGGACTAGAGAAGGGACTTGAGTTAGGACTCGAGAAAAGACTAGAGAAGGGACCAGAGATGGGACTTGAGATGGGACTATGGCAGCTGGGGCCAGAGCTGGGTCTGGAACCATGGCCGCTGGGGCCGGAACTGGGGCCGGGACCATGGCCAGAACTGAGTCTGGAACCATGGCTGCCGAGGCCAGAACTGGGGCCGGGACCATGGCTGCTGGGGCCAGAACTGGGTCTGGAACCATGGCTGCTGGGGCCGGAACTGGGGCCGGGACCATGGCTGCCGGGGCCAGAACTGAGTCTGGAACCATGGCTGCCGGGGCCAGAACTGAGTCTGGAACCATGGCTGCTGGGGCCAGAACTGGGGCTGGGACCATGGCTGCTGGGGCCGGAACTGGGGCCGGGACCATGGCCAGAACTGAGTCTGGAACCATGGCTGCTGGGGCCAGAACTGGGTCTGGAACCATGGCTGCTGGGGCCAGAACTGGGTCTGGGACCATGGCTGCTGGGGCCGGAACTGGGGCCGGAACCATGGCTGCTGGGGCCGGAACTGGGTCTGGGACCATGGCTGCTGGGGCCGGAACTGGTTCTGGGACCATGGCTGCTGGGGCCCGGGCTGGAATCCTGGCCCTGCGTCTCCTAGAGGCCCTTTGGAGACACCGTGGACCTCTACNTCAAATCTGTATCAGTCTGATCAGCTCCGTTGCAGCCCCGTTTTTAGAGATTTGGGTATGGAGGAAAAGAGAGAGGGTTGTGTTTTCTGACACTTCGTGAGTTCCCTGACACACCGGGGACACATATTCATGTATAAAAGACGTACAAAAGTGCATTTTGCATGATAGGTCCACTTTAAAAGAAGAAGAGGCACCTACAATGAAGATCGTTATTTCAATATATTTAGTTGATTTTGTCTTTTTAATTGTTTAAAGTAAAGTCGGTAGAACTGGTACTGAAGAGTTTTAATACATTCTGGTTGTGGAGGGGGTGTTACGAATGGGTGAAGCAGGTAGGACTCAAATGCAGAATTTAACAAAAAGCGAGCTTTATTAAATAATAAAAGCTGTGGCAAAAAAGGCAGTATCCAAAATATCC